>NW_028274818.1:15705000-15767500 GCF_037043125.1 Eumetopias jubatus
TAACATTCTAGAATGTATTTAATGTCTGGTAGGCCTAGTCTCCCTCATTATTTTTATTTTAAAGAACTTTTCTACCTATTTTCCTTATTTATTTTCTTTCAAGCAATATTGTTAAGTTGCTACTTCCCTCCAGAAGTCCTGATGCTATTTTTATAAAGACAAGATTGAATTTATAGGTTAACTTAGGTAGAATCAATATTTCTATGATGTTGGTCTTTTCTAATCAATAATATGTTTATACTTTCTATTTGTCTTCTGTGTCTCTCACTGAAGCTTAAAAGTTTTCTTCATATAGATCTTGTACATATTTGTTAAATCTGTTTACTAATATTTTATAATTATATATAACTTATATTTTATAAATTACAATATATGTTTATATATACATATATGAATAATTACTTAATTTAAAAGAACTGTTTTTCAAAATGATACCTGGAGTTTACTCTGAGATACCTGTTTTCAGAAAGCCACACTTTCAAATATTTATATCTATTAGGTGATCTTTCATCTAACTTGCAACAAGCATCTGTGCCTTTTTGTTACTAGGATTTGTTGTCATTTTCCCTAAAGCACAGACATTTTACTGGGTGGAAAATGGTAACCTGATCAAATAGGCTGTCAACTAGTTTTTAATAAATCAGATATGAAATGTGTAAAATGGCACCAAAGTTTAGACAAAAAGGATCTCTGACCCCATAGAATTTGCAAACAAATAAAGAAGACAGGCAAATTAGCCAAATCGTTCTCAAGCGCATGAGGCAAGAGAAAAACCAGGTGTTGGTGTAACAAGTGGAATAGAGCTAACTGGGGGAAAATTTTGGAAACACTGGGCCTTACCCTTTGCTTCCATGATGGATTAGAACAACTTGAGTTTGAGGAGTTAGTGAGAGAATGACAGAACCAGCACAAACAAATGTGAATGGCAAAAATTAACAGATTGCCCAACCCACACAGGGATATATTAGAACATATTTTCTGCCTTTTCTTAATGTCGACCATAAAAGTGAGGATTAGCACTTAGTTCTGTGGGATTCTAACTGATTTGAAACATCCATTCAATTATGAGTAACATATGATGCAATTTAGATTATTCTAGGGTCTAGAAGTGCCATTTACTGACCTCGAATAAGTACTTTGCTCAATGGCTCTCAAGAGCGCCTCATTTACCTTGCACAGGTGAAGAGGAAACGCCCACGCATCAGTTTACAACATCTTCAGGACTTTTTTTCTCTTCATATATATACATTAACTAAAAATTTCATTCATAAGTAACAGGTTATAAAGTTCCTTATGAAACATATTGAGTGTGGGATTCTTTTAAAATAAAGGAAGTGTGTAAATTTAGGAAGAAAAACAAAAATGACTGACAGCACAGTAGTAGAAATGTAGCTTAGATGACATTGTTTATAAAATTATAAATTTTTTGATCTGGTAGGTAAAAATAACGTGCGTTGAGAATTTATGTTTATATAATTATTTTATGAAGTTTCAAAAAGATTTTCAACTATAAATATTGTAAAACTATCTAATGGTCCAGAAGGAAAAGAGAAAACAGTGTTATTAAGAGAAAAAGAAAACCTGAGGGCCTATAGAATACCTCCCCAAACGCCAGCCTCTTTACTACTAAACTAGATTCTTTAGATTCGTTACACTTTTCCTATTCTTAATAGACAATACCATTTCCGGCTCTTTTTCTTAAGCAGTTATTGCAGAGTCCTCTGTGAATAGTTTAATTCTTCATTATCCTCCCTTTTAAATGACTTGGGAAGTGATCTTCCTTGCTTGATAACCTGAGAGATTGTTTTTTGTCTTAGTTTCTAAGGCAAAGCACTAGGGTGTGCTAATTGCTGAGTCCTCTGTGCACTGTTAACCCTCACCTGCCCTGAAAACCTGAATGGCGGCTTAGTTTTTGTCTCTAAGTGCCTCCTTCGCCTAATCCTCTACTTTTGTGTTGTGGCATGGAATGAAAGTATTTGAGAAAGAGAGAACGTGGATTACTCGGGGGGGGGGGGGGCGCAGAGAGTAATGACCCTTCAGCATTAGCAAAGGGAAATATCATTTTAGTAATAATAAATAAATAAAGTGATATGATAAATGCATACTGTTAAAAATCGAGTCATTCTATTGATTCCTGAAATTTTTTCTTCCTCAATATAGAAACGTGCAAGGAATAGGTTTTAGGAGATTTTTTTTTTCCCAGTGTAGTTACTTTCAACCAGGAAGGAATCTTAAAAAGAAAGAATGGAAGAAAAGGATAGGGAAGGGATGGAAAAGGAAGGAAGGAAGGAAGGGAGGGAGGGAGGGAGGAAGAAAGAAGAAAAAATGGAGAGCAAATAATGAAATTAGCATTACCAGGTGCTTTTTTTTTTGCTTGAAAGAACAAATGGCCCTGAAGAAAAAAACAACATAATTAGTTTTGAAGACTTTAAAAAGGGAAATGGAAATTTAGAAATAATATACACACCCACACCCACACCGGTGTTATCTCTGGTGGTTTAAACTTCATTTTTCCTTTTTCCTTTTTCCTTAAGTTTTAAATTCTCTACAATACATAAATATTATTCTTGCAATAAATGTCTTTAACATAAAGAACTAATAAAAGCAGAGGATTCCGAAGCAGAGTCCTTTGGAGTAATCACAGCTGGTTCTGCCAGGAAGGGAAAGATCTGAGGGTGAGTCAGAAACGCTAAGGTAGAAGCTTATAGGAGGATAAAGGGGCTTGATGTAAATTTCAGTGATTATCCAGAACTCTTTTGGTGTTGTGTGTAATGTTAAATTTTCCTTGTCATGTTTCGCCTGGGTTTCTTTTTCCAGTAGTTGCCAGTGGTCATCACACAAACAAAAGTACTGAGGATATTGCAGAACAAATAAGGAAACTAAACAGGCTTGGTCAGAGAAGCAAATGGGACTCTCTATGATTGAGACCATAAAGACCATGTTAGGGAAGGACTGAGGGGTAGAAGATACTGGGTTGTTGAAGTTAGACGACAGAGAGCAGGGGCCTGAAGTTTTCCCTCCCTGGTAACACCTGGAAGTGAGGGATGGGGGTAATTTAAAGACAGAATAGGATTTTTCTACATGGAGAAACTAGACAGATATAAATATGATTGCCCACCCCCCTTCATGGTTCTCCAAGCATAAACTTTTCTTCCTTTTATAATTGGGATCAGTATCTCGTTCCACTATCAGTATCAAGTAGTTTGCTCCTTAGCATATATTCCCAGCTAGAAAGAAAAGCAAGTAAAGAAGAACCAAAACTTCTCGAGTGAACAAAGTACTGTTGGGTTTAAACCAGATGAATGCATATTTTTAACCACGTTAAAATACCAGCACCCAGAAAAGGCTTACCTTCTCCAGGAGTTGCTGGTCACCAGAAATAATGCTTTAGATTGTCAGTACATTCAAACATTATTAATCTCTAAAAAAAAAAAAAAAAAAATTCAAAAAACCACAAAAACGCAGTCCATTCTTCAAGGTTACGTAGAGCAATTCAGAGACTTTTGCACACAATCTGATTCTCTGAGTGCCTTTCTTCCCAGAATAAACTGTTTTATAAAAATTACAAGGGGGAAAAAAAGAGAAGCATTTGTTTTCTTGAGAAGGTAAAGAAAATAATTATATGTGGGAACCCCTTAGACTTCCAAGGAGTCTGTGGGAAGGCTAATGCTGTTAGGAAAGGGACAGCTTTGTTTTATAGTCCCTGATGCTAGGTTTTTAGTGTGGAGGGAAATGTGCACTCTCCGAGCTGTGCTTGCAAGCAATGCAGTATCCCTGACATGCTGCCCTCTGGGAAAACCCGCCAGTGGGGGAATGGTTGCAATGATGCAGTACAGCTTGTAACTTGGAATCCCGTTGGAGAACTTTGTAGTTGCTTGTCAGTCAGTGGGAAGATAAAAGAGGCAGCTTCTTTTCAGGCAATTTGAATTCATTTCCCCGTAATGAGTTAGAGGGTCAGGCAGCAGGAGTGAGCTCGCCTGAGATCTTATAAAGTGTATTTTGTGGGAGGGAGAGAACAGTGGCGGAACAAAGGGAACATAATGTCTCCCTGGTTGCTGAATAAGCAGACGAACGTGGCCAGTGGTTGGTCCACTTTTTTGCAGGACCACTTACCTGCTTCCCCATGTTTCCAGAAGGACAGGCCAGGGAAAGTACGACTCTACCCCATTTTATTAAATAAATACCCAATACATGAAAATTGAAACTCAGTGAAAGTCTAAAGTAGCAGGTACTAGTATTTCCTACATAAATACTCATCCAGCACAGACCTGTAAAAGGCATTATACTATGGGTTTTTTCACATTAGGTGATTATTGATCATACAATTTCTTTGAGAGACCCGGAAGAAATTAAATGAGTGTCATGTTAGGGAGTTCTCTAGCTATTGATAATAACTCTGGACCTCTCTCCCTGACCATTTTTAATGTTTTAAAATTAACACCAGATATGTTAGGAACGACAGCTAGGGAAAAAGCTGGTGCTCGAAGCCGGGATTAATATGAAGACCAGTAAGAACACAGGGAAAACAGAAAAAATTACTTTCTCCCTGTTTCTTTGGGAAGCAAATTTCTCTTCTGCAAAAAAAGAAATTCCTGTTAATAGACTTTTGCATAAAGTTCCAGCACATATCTAGGGGTGTAAATACAAGTAGAAATGCATGGGAAATAAAAACAAACAAACAAAAAAAACATTTTACTTGTAGTTAAAAAAATCATTGCTGCATTGTTGGTGAAAATATGAATGGGCAATAATAAGATGTATGTCATTTCAAACGTTTGGCTATAGAATACATACTCACTGAATATATTGACACCTCTGATTGTATATCATGTCATGGCCAATAAAGCTATAGAAATATGTAATTAGGAGATATTCTTCCACAAGAATGGAGTTAAGCATTAATTTATCAAAATTACTTAAGAACTCATCTGCTCTCAACACTCACACAGCAGCTTATTGAATTTGTGTCTCATATCTAATTGGCTATTTTCTTGACATAATGAACAAGTGCAAACTCTACGCTGTTGTGTCTGTTGAAGCGGCGATATAATGATGAAAGGCAAATCCCAGTCCTGGGCTGCACAGCGGCGGGGAGTGGAGTCCACAGAGGCAGGAGAGAACGAGAGAACACCGGGTCTCTGTTCTCGCTGCTGAAGCTCTTGTTTTAAACCTTGCTGGAGCATCTCTGTGTGGGAGTCTCTCCATTCTCCTGCTTCATAAAAGGAGACTGTTCATCAGCAGATCACCCCCCAAAGTATTTTACTTTGGTTTGTGGAAGACTTTTGAATGGGTTTTGTTTTTTAAATCAAATGGGAGTCTTTAAAGCATGTACAAACGCTCAAACCATTTTCGAACTCACACCATGGCTGATTTTGGGGTTTCTAGTACACACAGTGAGGTTTGCCAGAAGACACCAGCCGTGGGGCAGATATATAATATTTTGAAGCGATATTGTATACCACTAATATACCTGTCAGGTGTGGGTTTTGTATGCTTTTTGTCATGGCAAGTGTTTAGTGTTTGTTGAATAAATCACATTATTATACTTGGTTTCAGATATTTCTAAACTGAAAATAAAACCATTATACCTAATTATGTGGATATTGGATAAAGAGGCTTTTGATAGATAAGTGTCAGCTATCAATTAATATTAGAAGGAAAAGGAAGAGTGGACCATATAGAGAAATAGAAAAAAATCTAGCCCTCTTGGACCAGCCTCTGAGACAGAATCCTACAGCTGGGCTACTTCTGTGGGGTGGGTCACAGGGTGGACCCCTTCGATGATGGTGGGTTAGAGTGTTACAAGGATCACAAACCTTATGTTTGGCTCCTTAGAAAGTATTCTTAGATGGCTCTGAAATCATCATGCTGTATACTAAGAACAGCCCAGTGAGAACTAATATTTCCCAACTTTTTGTGTGAAGTTATTAGATCAATGAGTTACTTCACTCAATCCAAAAAAACAGAATCTAAGGATGTTAGCAGACTATTTAAGAAAGCACAATGAGTTTATATAGTTTTCTGAGAATATGCTTTCTTTGTTTGTAAATACGTTTGCATGTAAATCTTACTCATTTTTTTGTGGTCATACTCCTTTGGGGAGATATCAAAAGGACTTTTATACCCGAGGAGCACATATCTAAAATACTAGAATTAAATTTGCATATTTGTTCATTTATTCATTAATTTGTTCATGCCACAAACACGTATCTAGTTTTTGTGGAGCAAGACAGAAATTATGATAGGTACTAGGTTATAGTGTGAACTAAGGAGACAAGGTCCTGCACAGAAAGGGGTTGTGGTTTATAATGGGAGAAACTCACAAATAATCACATAAAAATATAAAATTGCAAACTTGAAAAAGCATTAAAGTGAAAGGATATGTCACTAAGATTGCATAAGAGGGAACTTGGTATAAATTGGAGGATCAGGAAAGACCTTTTCAGCAGATGATATTTAAGGTAACATCTAAGCACTAATTCAGGGGAAGAATATAGGAAAGAGGATTCCAGAGAAAATGGTATTTGTGAAGGATGTAAAGAAGGTAAAATTTTGGAGAATTTGAGAAAATGAAGTAAGGCCAGTGTGACTGGGACAGAGTGGTTGAGGAACAGAATGTCATCAGACTGGTAAGAGCTAAGCAGGAGCTACTTCATGAGGCATCCTGCAGGATGTTTTAAGCATTTTGGCATAGAAATGCAATATAATTACAAAGGATTATCAATATTTTTTGAGTTGTTATACAGATGGATATTACTTAAGCTTAGTAACTGTAGGCTTAGATTGGAATATTTTGTTCTCTTCAGAAATATTTTTGTCAAAATAGTACTAATTATAAATTAATTATATTTTCATTTGGTTGGCATCCAGTCTTTTTTCCTATGGGGATATACATACATACGTGTATATATACCTGTATGCATATACATAATATATTTGAGATCTTGCCACATTTTGTATCCTACTTTACTCATTTAACATTGTATCATGAGTATTTCTCATATCACATAAAAAGCACCCATAAAAAGCATTCCCAGTAAGTACATAATATCACTGGTATGGCTATACCAAAATGTATTAGCCATTTCATTGTTATTGCATGTTTAAGTTTATTATTTTTACTATTAGAATGTTTATTATTAACATATAGTTCTACATATATCCTTAATATATATTGCTTAAAAAGAATTGTTAAATTAAAGATTGGTAATATTTTTTAAGACTCTTGATAGACATTAGAAAAATGCTTTCAAGAAAAATCGTATCGGGGCGCCTGGGTGGCTCAGTCAGTTAAGCATCTGCCTTCAGCTCAGGTCATGATCTCGGAGTTCTGGAATCCAGCCCCGCATCCAGCTCCCTGCTCCGCAGGAAGCCTGCTTCTCCCTCTGCCTCTGCTGCACCCCCTCTCTCAAATAAATAAGGTCTTAAAAAAATCATATCAATTTCATGTCCCCTAGCAGTATACACATATGTTTATCTTTCTGTAATTATAGTAATTTGATAGGTAAAAATGATAGGTTGCTTTCATTTGCATTTCTTTTGTTTCTGTTGAGCTCAAACATATTCCATATGTTTATTATTGTTTGTTTGTCTTTCTTGTTCACACACTTTACTCAGGAGATTTTGGAGGTTTTTAAATTCGTTTTTTATTTGTATGGAAGCTTAAATATTATGAATAGTAATTATTAGTCATTAGAATGTCAAAAGTTCACTTTGTCTTTTTGGTGTGTTTATGTGTTTTAGGGACGCCTAGGTGGCTCAGCTGGGCATCCGTCTCTTGATTTCAGCTCAGGTCATGATCTCAGGGTTGTGGGATCAAGTCCTACATAGGGCTCTGCACTCAGTGAAGAGTCTGCTTGATATTCTCTCCCTCCCCTGCTTGTGCTCTCACATGCTCTCTCCCTCTAAAATAAATAAATGAAATTAATGAAACAGGAAATAGTGTTTTATATTTTTGATAATGAAATCTGCTTATTTTTATAAAAATATTTTTTTCTCTATCCAGCATTAAAACATTACGCTGTTTAACTTTGTTACATTTATCAGAGATTTAAATTCATATGTATGATGGTGCTAATTTCTGGGCTCTTTATTCCTTCTTTCATATCTCCATTTCTCTTTGAATCATCACTATGACAATTTAATCTTTGTGCTTTCAACATTTTAAATATTTAGAAAATACCTTTGTATCTTATAGTTCCCCTCTTCTCCCTGCAGCTTATTACTCATTTTTGTTAAAAGGTCCTAGTTCTTACATGTATATTTTTCCAACTGAACACTAAACTGAGTTGAAAAAAATGCCACTGAGATTTTTAATGGACTTATCTTCTTATAAGTTAATTCATTACATCTTCTAATATTTCTCATCTTCTAATATTTCTCATCCAGAAATGTGTTATGATTCCATTTATTTAGGTCTTTTATATCTCACAATAAAATTCTGTCATTTTTTTCATAAAGACCCTATATTTCTTCTTAGGGTTATGTCCAGGTATTCTGCTTTTTTTTTTAATTTACTTTTTCGTGATTGTGTTTGTTTATTTTTAGTGTAATATTAAAAGAATCATTACTGGTATCACATCTGTGTTTTAAAATATGCCATTTTTACCAATACTTTCTTTAAACATTTATAAATCTCTGAGTTCATTTTTCCAGCTCTATTAAGACAGAAAAGACAGAGGTCTTTACATTCTGTGAGTCCAGCGCACTCAGTTATGGGAATTTAGATGTATATAACATACTGACAGACAAGATGGATGCTTTTACTGTGAACAAAAAGGGCTTTAATTTAAGTTCCAATCACAAATATAATCCATACAGTATGATTATTTCAGGTAAACCACAACCAAACTTTGACTAATTTTCTGTTTCCAGAAATTCACTTGAGAAAATTAAAATAAGCTTATAAAGTAAATATAAAAGGTTTAACATATTTGTATCCATTGTACCAATTGAGAAAATCAGCAATTCCTCTTCTTGGAATTGTTTAATAGAAATAATTAGGCACAGGGTGCCTGGGTGGCTCAGATGGTTAAGCATCTGCCTTCGGCTCAGGTCATGATTCCAGGGTCCTGGGATCGAGTCCCACATCGGGCTCCCTGCTCAGCGGGGAGCCTGCTTCTCCCTCTGCTTCTCTCACTCTCTCTCTCTCTGTCTCTCATGAATAAATAAATAAAATCTTTTTTAAACAAAGAAATAGGCACACAAAAATATCTGTAAAGTCACATTCCTGGAAAAGTTTATTTGCATAACGAAACTTGAAAGGGGTGTTCCTAAATGTCCAGCTATGTGGATTAACCACATTGTGGTGAATTCATTTTAAAGATTATGCAGATGTGCATTTGTTGATAAATATGCAGGATTGCAGCTACAAAACAATACTATAAAATTTTGGAAGTGTAAAATGTAATTATATATATATGTGTGTATAAAAATATGAAAGGATACATACTAAAATACACCAAAATATTAACAAGGTGACAATGATTATCTTAAAATTTTGGGTAATTTTAGTTTTTCTCTTCATAGTGTCTGATGTAGTCTTAAAATTTACAATAAACATATATTTCTTTTATAATCAGACAAAGAAGGAATGAATGACAGCGAAAGGAAAAAAAAAGAGGAGGGAGTTTGTAGCACGTGTCATCTTACAGCAAAACTATTGGAAGATTTTAGGAGGCAATAAACCCTAAAACTCCAAATCTCAAGTGAACTTGGGAACAAAAGACTGGACTTCATTAAGCATGGGGAGTTAAACATCTTGGGCCTTGACTTCTTTCAAAAGCCTAACCGATTGCAATTACTGTTTATTATCTTCTTGCTTTTACTTGAATCCCTTAAACTTAAAGTGATTCACTTTCCCTTTTCCCTAATAATTTATTCCTTTATCATAATAGAGTTTCTTAATATCTTTTTTGATTTGTACTCTCTGTTTCCTGTCTAATGATTTACTTGGTATGGCAGGCATGCAAAAGTTATCATATTAGAAAAATTATTATGCTATAATAATTATGGTACCATCAAACTGAATTAAATTATGCTTCATTGTAAATAGTAAAATGTATTAATTTTTTTAAAAGCCTTTTTATGCCAGAGAGGATAAATAAAGGTACCTTTATATACTTTCATTAAACACCATGACAGTACAAGCCACATTGACAGAACTGATAACAAATCAACTCACTCCTTCTTACAGCAATCCCTTCCACATAGTTCTGAAATTAGCTTTCTCAGGACTATGAATTAAATGCAACGTATTTAACAGAATCTGTGCATTCTATGAATAAGAGTTTCACCTTCATTTTGTGTGAATATTATATTTAGGCAGATCTTGGAAGAAGAAAGTTTCCTTTCATCGATTTAAGATGAAAATGAACCTGCATATTAAGTGTGCATTCTTGTTTTCCCTTTCGCATATCACAGCAGGGCTGTCCAATAGGCATACAAAGTGCGCTATGCATGTAATTTTGAATTTTTAATACACGTTTAAAAAGTAAAAAGGAACAGCTGAAATTAACTTAGTAGTCTATCTTATTTGAACAAATATACCCAAAATATTATCATTTCAACAGGTAATCAAATCTTAAAGTTAATAATGAGATTGCATGTTCTTTTTCTCATACTAAGTTTATGTGTATATTTTACACTTAAAGGATACTGCAATTCAAATGATAATCTTGATCAGAAATAGTTGATCTATATTTAGTTTTCATAACATTTTCAATTAAAAAAGTAGATTCCCATACCAACATAATTTAAAAATTTTCTAGCAACTATAAATCACTTGTCAGTTTTTAATTCAACTTAACTAAAATTAAATAAAATTAGAAATTCGGTTCCGTGGGGCACCTGGGTGGCTCAGTCAGTTAAGCGTCTGCCTTCAGCTCAGGTCATGATCCCAGGGTCCTGGGATCGAGCCCTGCATCGGGCTCCCTGCTCGGCAGGAGGCCTTCTTCTCCCTCTCCCACTCCCCCTACATGTGTTCCCTATCACGCTGTGTCTCTCTGTGTCAAATAAATAAATAAAGTCTTAAAAAAAAAAGAAAAGAAAGAAATTCAGTTTTGTAACCACTCTAGCCATGTTTCTGGTGCTCAATAGCCACATATGGATAGTGGCTATTGCATATGACAGCTCAGGCTCAGAACATGTGTAAAAGGTGTCAGCATCTTCTGTGAAAAGTGAAAAGTTAAGCCAGTGCCAAGCTACTGGGAATATGTTGTCTACTGGATTTCAGAGAACATGAGGTAAGTGATGTTTTTTCTCATTAAATCAACGGGTTGGCTGGTTGGCTGAATAGATAATCAAACAGTTGCTCTGGGTCTATGCACAAATCATCTCATTTTTTTAGGTCCTTTAATATTTTTTAAGGCTAATATTTGTATGTGCCTCAATCACACTGAAAGCTGTCTCTCCAGGATATTCCTGTTATCCTCGAGACAACCCTTGATTTAATTGTTACATACAAAATTTCGAGTAAAATAAAGAGCATCTACATTAAGGGAAAAAATCAAATGTAGCTACTGAGCTACCATATTTTGTTCTTCTCAACTGTCTTATAAATCATGTAAATAAGTACAATAAACATTTATTGAGTGATTCCATAATACTTTGGATCTCCGGGTCCATCATTTGTGATGACACATAGAAGTTGGCCCAGGAAAGCTAAAAGTATGTCGTATGTCAAATGACGCCTTCCATCAAGTTTAGAGCACCATTTCTTTCTTGACATTACAACTTAGTGTAATGGCACTTGGCAGTATTGGCATTTCTGATATGACTTCTTTTGGCTAGCTCAGCATTCTTAAAAAATAAATAGTTTTTTCACTCTGTGATTGAAAGGGTTAAATAGTACCAATTCATTACCACTCACAAAAGGATTTATTTTGTTCTCATAAATCAGTTTTATTCCACATTTTTATTATTCCCTTGGGTGAGCTACTCCAATTGAAATCAATACAAGTGCAAGTGACACAATCAATCTAGATATTTGATTATGGATTGGAGATTCCCAGGTCTGCTTTTTTAGCCAGTTTCTTTCTGATCATCAACGCGAAGAACTGACTATTCTTATTGGCACCTATGACTTATGAACATGTTTAAAAAGCAGATAATAATTTTCATTTGTATACTGATGATGGAAGCCTGCAGAATGAGCAGAGATTAAAAGGTCAAGACTTAAAATATGTAACTATAACGTTGTTAATAAGCTCTCCCAATTTTTCAGTATTTTTCTTAACATAAAGTTAGCTTTAACTTTATTCTTCCTTTTAAAAATACGAATTAATACTGATGTCTGTAAACTGCATTCTTAGGCTACATTAAGTAAGTGATTAACTACTTCTCATGACAGAGACGTTACCTGTTTTCACTCATTTATTTTAGAACTTAAGCACACTAACTAGGTTAATAAGAAAACAGTTAAGGTGAATAAAATGCCTTTGAAGGGATTCAAGCTGGTTCTTTACATTTCCATAATTATCCAGGCTGGAAAGCCACCATCGAGGGATTTAAAAGAGAAAAACAGTTCAACTTTAAATTAGAGAGCAAAATTGATTAAGTTGTTGCTCAAGAGGGCAACATTTATATATCAAACTCTCTTTGCTTTACAAACAAATTTATATCTTATGATCCTTTACATATTGAACGCTTATTTGGGGACTCGTGGTACCACATTATAGTTCTCTTGCCTCTGACTCTAGCCACCTGTTCTTGGTTCTTAAGCCAAATTTTTGCAAAGGCACAATTACACCATTTTGTAACTCACTTTCTTATATTTAGGATAAGGCAATATTTGGGACACTTATCTGATTATTTCCTTAAAATAAATTCCAAGGCAATATTAACACTACATTTGCTTCTTTCAGCAAATATGTCAGCCTCATTTAGCCTTTTAATTGTTTTCACCGAGATCTGTAGGAAAGAGGATGTTTTGTGTTTTTTTCCGCAAATTACCTCTGGAAGGCACGGAAGTTTCAAAGTTTAAAAGAAGTCCTTCAGAAGCAGTTGAAAGAGCAAATCCATCCTTCTTTCATCCAGAGACTTAATTATTCTTCAGTTACTCTTGTTAAGCCTTCAGAACAGCAGCTATCCCTGCAGTCAAAGCCATGCACTTGGATTTCCAACTACAAACTTCCTGGGCATGTGGAATTAGGGACTGTCTATAACAGATTTTCTTCCTGCTTCTTCCCTTTTCAGTAATTTGCATGTATAACTGCTGTATAATGAAAGCTATTCACAGCCTTGATGACAGAATAGTGCAGTGGCATAAGATAGGGCTCTGTCAATACAGTGTTCTTTCTTTAAAAAGAGTTTACTCAATACAGTGTTCATTCTTTAAAAAGAGTTTACTCAAGAAAATCAATCTAGAAATTGGCAATGCCTCTCTTTGTACCGGAAGGCAGCACATTTTTAAAGAGGTAATCACTTTCATTGTTCAATGCAGAGGTGAAACTTTTCTTTAAAGGGCCAGAGAGTAAACGTTTTATACCTTGCTGGCAATATGGCCTCTGCCGTGACTACTCGGTTGTGCAGTCATAGCATGACAATACCTAGAATATGTGTCTGTGTTCTAATAAAACTTTATTTACAAGAACAGGAAGCTAGCCAAATTTGACCTGTAGGCTGTAGTTTGTGGATCCCTGGTTTTATTATAATTTATTTATAAATTTAAATACAATTTACATATTTTCCTTGCGTATTTAACTCTTTCATGGGGCTTTTGATTTTCAAAAATTATGTATGCTAACTTAAAATGTATGTAATATAGAAAAACGACAATGAATCCCACTCCCTGTAAATAACCCATGTCAACAAATGCAGAACATCATTTCCGTCCTCTCTCAATTCATGAGTGGTTTCTCGGTAGCAAACAACAGAAACAAGTCTGGTTAATTAAGGCAAAAATGAATTATTACAAGAGAACTGAGCATTTCAAAAAGTCAGGAAAGCTGGAGAGTCAGACTTGTGTGGAGACCACAATTAGCTTGGCCCAGACAAGCTTGGCCTCCCTCCCACCCCTGCCTCACTCTCCCCCACTCCCAGAGCAGCACAACCACTCAGTGGCCCTGGACGATTGCAGCTCTGCTCCTGCATTCTCAACAATTCTAGAGACATCTAGAGGAACCCCTGACTGACCTGAGTTACTGTTTCATTCCATCAAGCTTTGTAGTCCCCAGGTGGCAGCATCTAATTGGCAGCCCTGTAGTCAATGTCCACATGAGCTCCAGCTATCCTTGCTTTAAAAAAAAAAAAAAATCCTGATTATATTTCTGATCATTTTCTTTGAATATATTTATCATCTTCTCTTTTGTTGTTATAATTTTGATTTTTTTTCTTATGCATTGATTATGATTATCTTAAGGCTTTCTATCATGCCATTGATTTTAATTTTTATCTGTTTCTAACTTTCTAACTTTATTAGATACTTAATGTTTTTTTTTCTGGTTTCCAATTTGTTTTTCGGGCTTTGCAATATTCTTTTTCATTGTCTAGTGAATATGCATCATTTTTCTCCCCCATAGCTGTGTGGTTACTTTGTCTTATTATGTTGGGATCGTTTCTTTTCTTTTGGCTATATGTATGTTATTTCTTCTTTAAAATTTATTTTGCTTATGCCTTGTATGGGCAGCTCTGTCCAGACTTTGGTCTTGTTCTGAACATGGCCACTTCTTTTCCTTTCTGGTGCAAGTTAGTCCTCCCTCAACCTAAGCTTTGAGAACTGGGTGTTGTGATTAATGTCCTTGTCTGTAGCCTTGGGGTAGGAAGGGGAGGGAATGGGAGCAAATTCAAAGATATGAATAAATGCATTGGGTCGAATTCTAGGGGACCTAGTTTCTCAGTCTCCTCTGAAATCCCATCAGATGTCTCTTGTAGCAACCCCACTCCATTTATTCATTTTCATCTCCCACTCCTAGTAACACCAGCTTCTTCCCCCAACTCAGCACAGTGGTCGGTAGAACGGCCACTCTTCCTATTTCTATGGACTCAACTCAGTTCATCTCCCTTCAGTTTGGAGAAGACTAGTAAGAGTTCCAAGGATTTTCCTTGGTTTTTATTACTTACTCTAGGAGCAGAGTTAGGAACTGTGCTATGCTGAGCATAAATGTACCATATCTTCTTTTGTTGTGAGGTTTCAAAATTAATGTCATTAATTTGTTCCTTTTCCTTTACACATTTGCTCCAGGATTTTCAGCTGTTTTCGTTAATACTATTATTTTTGTTCTCCTAGTTTTTTTTTTTTTTATTTTGAAAAGCATTCTGGAAAGGTAATTCTGTCATACTAATATATCCATTCTTCTCCAAAAAAACATAAACTTTTGAAAGTTCACAATTTATGCCTAATTCTCTTCTCAGCAAGGTGATTCATTTCTACAGTTTGGAAACCGTAACACACAGACTCTAAAATAGCATATGATTATCCCAACCTCCTGGTCCTCATACTTGTGTAATCTCTTCCCCTAGCATGTAGTCAAAACCTGTGACTTGTCCCTATCCAATAGACTATGGCAGAGAAGGTAGGATGTTAGTTCTGTGACATTACATAAGATTGTAACCCATCTTGCTGGGAGACTAGCTCCCTTGCTGGCTTTGATAAAGCAGGCAGCCATGTTGGGGAGACCCAATCGGAAAGAAATGAGGGCAATCTCTAGGCAACAACCAGCTAGCAACTGAGGGCCAATAACCTTCAGGAAACTGAGGCACTCAGTTCCAGTAGCCTGAAAAGAACAGAAAGCTATCAACAACTACCTGAGCCGGAGGTGATCCTTCCCCAGAGAGCCTTGAGATGGGACTGTGGTCCCAGCCAACACCTCGATTGCAACCTTTTGAGATCCTAAGCATAAGAGCCAGTAAAGTGTGTCCAGACCCCTGACCCACAGAAAGTATGAGATAAGAGATATATGTTGTTTTGAGCTGCTCAGCTTGTGGTAATGTCATTACACAGCAGTGGATAACTAGTACAAGAACACAGGACGATGTGACGGCAGCGCATAAGGCAGGCAGAAGTCACTACAGAACATGATATAATTCTCAGCTGAAATTGATGTTCTCCTTTAATGGAGAATCTGCCTCAAGCATATATGTCTAACTGAAAAGAAAATTGTAAGCATTTCGTTAAAAATTGGGGATAAGTTGCTAGTGATCAATAATGATTGTTGAGCTATGCATTTAATCACAGTAGTACTAGAAGTTCAGCATGGTCGGTGTGTTTAGTAAGGCTGTCCTAGAATTCCAAAAGGAAACATCAGCTTCTGCTAATCAATTAGCAGTGTTCATGTCCAGTATTTACTCTGGAAGCTGTATATCACTTTCCATGGTAGCATATTTTCCCAAATAGCTCTTGGCTGATTGAGATAATGGCAATAGTTTGTTCATTTGGGAAACTAACACTTTGTCCAATGGGGAAAATATAAATCAAAGTAGAAAAAAATCTGACTTTTCAGGGTACAACATAGTTGATGAAAATGGACCATGCTTCCCTATTTTACCACAATCATAACAAACCTCTTAATTTACTCTTGAGAAATCTATCTGCACACACACACACACACACACACACACACACACACACACACTTCTTTTCTGATGTTAATAAAATGAGATCCATTTAGGAAAACCTGACTGGTATATAAAGCAAAATTGATGAAAAGGAACCATGCTCCAAAGGACATTTTAAACAATATTTTAAATATTTGGAAGAGTAATTGTACAAAATTAGCAATAGTCTTGCCCACACATTAAAAAACAAAACAAAACAAAAAATCCTCAGTATTTACAGAGCTCTTAATGCTCTGCATGAGCAAAGACTCAGGGCAGGGGTTTCTTAAGCATCTTTTGGTGAGTTGATGAAATATTCTATGGATTTATTCCCTGAAGTACAATTGTCATTCTAGCAGAGTGACCACTCTAAAGAGGAATCAAAGAAGCACAGCTTTTACTAGAGGACAACTAATTAAAAATCACATTAGAGTAATTACAATAATGGTAAGAAATATGATGCATTAATAGAGCACTGTCCTTCTCAGGGTGCTGAGTCGCTCACAGGTTACTCATTTCTTTCTCTTTAAAAATGTTCTGTGGAGAAGACGGTTACGTCGGTACACATCTATAAATATTTCCTATGTTGGCAACAATTTAAGGCCAGGAATAGGTCTCTTTAACCATATGTTAACTTAAATAGGAACAAACACCCAGTGCCGTTCAGATCTCTGCCAAGGTGATATCTGTGATCATAATGGAGTTTGGAGGATGCACGTGCCTTTTGGGGAAAATAATTTGAAATAATAACTTCAGAAAGAATAAATAAATGTAATTTAAATATTAACACATGCTATAGAGTGACCTAGAATTATTAGCTCACATTAAAGGCCTTATTCACCACTTTGCCCAGATCTGCGGTTTGTCATTCCATGTCTTTTGATTTGGGGATTGGCAGAATCCTGTGATAATGAGGTGAAGCTGAACAACACTAAAATTGAGACCTCCATACCAGGAAAACATAGCATTTTCTTTTTACAGCAAGAAGTGGGGAAATTAGTTAACACCTTTCCTACCTTAAGGTATAATTGGATTCAGAAAAAGCCTAACTTAAAGCAGGACCAGGTCTGACATGGAAAATCCTCACAAGGTAACAAGAATCAGTTTGGTTTGTTCACTGTCATTTCTCATTATAATCTTTTTCATGAGAATGGATTCATGTTGTGCCATTTTCTGTTCTTGTTACAATCTTTGTCACATGAATAAGATATCAGGATGTTAATGCCTGGCATACAGTCCTGCTGTATGTGATGATACTGTACAAGACAACGCTGACCTTTGCAATATTATGTATTCTGATTGGTTGTTCATTTCACCTCTTTTCCACAAGTTAATAAGGCTGTAAAAAGGAGAGAACTGAAATGGCCGGCCAGTCAAATTATAGAATATTGAAAAGGTCAGAGCAGTACAGCACAGAGGAAAAAAAAAATAGAATATATGGTGCATTAAAATTCTTGTGACAATGATTATAACATGAATGGGAAAGGATACCCATTTATGTTATATCAATCTGGAGAACCCTGTAGGACGATATTCCTGGGACAGCAATCATTTACGCATCCCTGGATCATATGTATCTATTTACACTGGTTTTTGCTTAAAAAAAATTGTATAGAAAATATCCTGCTATTCAACCAATAACATTAAATGTAAGATTTTTTAGCCCTAAAAAATGGGCATGAATGCTATTAACATTTTTGTAAGATTTCATATCTGAAGCTAAGAAAATGTTCTTTACAAGTAAAATCGCTGGGCATAGATTTATGTTGGCTGTTTCCCAATTTAACACTTTCTTCTTCAGAATAAAGTAGAAAACTAAGACTGAATGAATTAACTTCTTAGAATGTAGAATAGCCTGACGCAGCATCGAAGAGTTTATTTGAAAATGTTACATGATCTACACAAAACTTGTTTCTTTTTTCTGTTTGTTTTTTTGTTTTATTTATTTATTTATTTATTTATTTATTTATTTATTTATTTATTTATTTTTGCTTGTGATATGTGATGTCAGACAATATACAAAGGATCTCTCCTTCCCCTGTATCTTCAGTGGTGAAATTGAAAGGGAGAGAGAGAAATACTTACCAGAAATCCTGAAGTGATGGTTCTCTGATGTGCAAAATGACTACTCATTTTAAAAAATTATTTTATGTATATTTAAATGTTTCTTATAGAACAATTTACCAGATTTTTTAGTCTGTAAAGATAGATCTGGTTTAAGAGTCCACTCTATACTTTCTGAAGATGAATTATTTCACAAAGAAACTAAACATTTTATAGCCCAAAGCTAGAGTCTGAAAGCATCATTATGTCAAAAGAGACCTAATTATTTTGGGAAACAGAGGGAATGAATTTTGATCATTACTTTAAGACTAGCTTGAACATGGATTAAATAACCCTAAAATGTGTTGTTCTACATGCTTAAGAAGAATCACCAGTGATTCCTGGGCCCTGCCTTCAAATAGTCTCATTTGGTAGGTCTGGACAGGAACTCAGCTCTGTGGATTTTGATGAAGTATCACCATATGACTTTGATGTAGGTGGACCCTGAAACACTAGTGTAGACGACCCTACCTGCAAAGTGCTTAGTGTGACCCCCAGGTTAAAGCCCAGTGGTGCAGACCACAGCCAAAGAGGTGGATGAGGGGAACTCTACTTCAAACTCAGTGCCTGGGGGCAGGGTGACGACAAGCTGTCGTTCCAGAACACAGGACCTTAACTGGGCCTGCACCGTCCACTTATACTTACAAATAGGGTCAGCGCCAAGGGTGACCAGACAGAAATGGTCACCTGTGATAGGAAATGCTTATCATTTTAGCATTTTCTAGCCTGATTCTTAAGGCCGAACCAACGGGGCTGAATTTTCCAGCCCATTGAAAACAAAGTTTATGCAGTGAAAAGCAGTAAAGCGAGACCCTCTCAAGAGCGGGGTATCTGAGGACTTGCATTTTAAGAATTTTCCCCCAAGATCTCAGAACTCAAACTAGTCAAGTTCAAAGGAAGAAAGAGAAGACAGAATAAAGTGGAGAAAGAGCCCAAATCTGTGGATCCGGTTTTGGTTTTGAATCTGGGGGTTTGTGAGCTTTACCGAGGGTTAAAATCCTCCCAGTTGCTCTAGGCCTATGAATGGAGCTGCATGTGAGCGGGGATTAGGAGCTGCATGCGAGCTGCATGCACTGGACTCACTCAGCTGTGTGGTTCCTGGAGATACACAAGTTCTTTTTTGAGCTGAACAAAATGGTTATGTAATTGCATACTTCTCATAATTATTGAGTAATTATATACTTCTTATAATTACTGAGTAATCATTGTTCTATAACTAGAACTTAATGTTACAACTAATTGTATAATTACCATGTATTAATGTTATCTGGGAAACTTAGAATAAAGTGGTATTTAATATATTTGCCCCTGCCATGCCATTTTCAAAGCTAGCAACAGTGTTTGCTTTACAGCTGGAAATTTGCTTCAGAAACAAACAAAATATAAGGGAAAAAACCCTCACCAATATTAAAATCATAGATGTTAACTCCTTGTTCTTGCACCTGGCTTGAAATTTGTAAAATTGTATTCTCTTGGCTTAATTTTAGAACCCTCATCATTATTTCGCAATCTTCAATTTTTTGTAAGGTGTGCACTGGTACACTACTTCAGACATTATGGGAACTTGAAGTCTTCAAATGCGGATAATGTAATTTTTCTTCGACAGTGCTTACCAGGGATTCAGAGTAAATCTGAACCAGGTTTCTTTCTTTTTTTTTTTTAAGATTTTATTTATTTATTCATGAGAGAGAGAGAGAGAGAGAGGCAGAAGGAGAAGCAGGCTCCCAAGGAGCAGGGAGCCCGATGCGGGACTCAATCCCAGGACCCTGGGATCACGACCCGAGCCGAAGGCAGATGCCCAAACATCTGAGCCACTCAGGCGTCCTGAACCAGGTTTCTTGAGTGCAGGAACGATGTCTTGTACATCTTGAGCATATTGTTATCAGAACCTAGCAAAGCCTGCTCTCTGCATGCAGTTGGAGTCAATAATCTGTCTAATCAGGTTGACTAGTTACAAAGAACCTGTGAGCGTTAATAGAGTGTCATTTGGAAATGTCTTTTCGAGGCCACTTTTGAGGTTTCAGAACTTCTTGTTGATTATGTGTTCCACATAGACATCTGTGGTGTCTATTTCCATTTTAGGAACTTAAATCTCAAGCAGTGAACATTATTTTATTTTACTAAAACAGAATAGAAATTATTATCCCCATGTTTCAGCCCTTAAGTACCATTTATTCCCTTGGGAATAAATCCCTCCTTTATGCCAATTTCAAGTTCAGAGTAATAAATTCTTGTATGACACTAGGGATTTCTTCTGGTTATGGAAAACACTTAACTTATACCTGTGTATTTTGCAGCAATAATTTTTTTTCAGCTACATCCTTCTTCCCAAAGCTATTATAAGTATCTTTTTAAATTTGTGTTTTTTTAAAGTTATTGTCTGCCTTACCCACATTTCATGAAAATGCTCATTAGATATGAGATCCTCTTTCACATCATTTGATCCTTTATTAATTATAGAGTTTGATGTATAACCTTATGGGACAATGACCTAGTGGTAACAGATGTGATTAATGTTTTGTTCATTGAAAAAAATTAGAATTTTGATTAATATACATGTTGGGTGGGAGAGAGGGAAAATGTAACAGGTAGGTAATTGCTACGGAGGAAGTAAAATACAGAGTGTATAATTCTTAATTACTTGCTAGTTGTAAATGTTTATGTGGAATGTATCAGTTGTATTACAGCAAAAACAGTCACACTTCCTAGTTGCTGTAGATGAATACCTGTTATATGCTGGGTAATGTAAAGAAATGATCTCACTTAATCTCCACAGTAACACTGCAATCAAAGTATTATCATTCCCAGCTCACAGATGAAAAACAGGAGATTCAGACATATTGAGTAACTTAACAAAGAGCACACTCTTCAAGAATGATAAGGACAGGCTCAGATGCAGAACTTTCTGACAACCAAATTCATGTACTTTTCCTTGTACTATATTCTGCTACAAAACTGTGTCAAAATATGATATTTTTGGTAAATATTGCAACTATTAAATTCTGTTTATCATACAATGCAAGATCATTATTGGTATGTGGCCATCTTTTAATTTTTAAATATTTAACCAATAAAGATTATATCATTATCTGGAAATATTGCAAATATGCTCTCCCCTTAAAGTCTAACACCATGTGTGTTTTTTATTCATTTGCCTATATTTGTAGAATTTGTGTGGGGGGGATTAAAGGGACATACAGTAAAAGTGTTTTGGCAAAGAAAAAAGGCTATTTGAGGTAAATATTACTATGCTTCGTGACTCTTCTGTGTTTTAGGAATAATAACTAAATTTTACTAAATTTCAGCAATATTCTGAAAAATTTGCCTCATGTAACCTTTTCAGGGAAGCGTCGAATGTAGACAATGAAATAAATGTTAGGACAGGATTTTCAGTTGTAATCTTTTCCTTGTTTTAAGCCTAATTTCTGAGTCTTCTGAACCTTGAACATAATTCATTTGTGTGGGAGAGGGAGATCAAACCCTATTAGTGAGCAGCAGAATTTTTCTGTATCTTAAACATGCTGTACTTGAGAATGGGTTTGCTCAAGTTTTGGAAGGGTGGTGGTGGTGGAGCTCAGTGACAGTACATTGATGGTGATCCTTGTACACAGTCAGGCAGCCTCTGTGGTTTGGCATGGAGCTAAAAACAGACCTTCTGATCAAAGTAGACACAGTGCTTTTCAGCATATTCTGGCCAATTCCGATTTAAAGAGGTACTAGGAAAGCGTTGTACCTACCTCTCAAGGAAAACAAGCAACAATTACCCCAACTGATAACAAATGAAATATCTGCCATGTATAATGTGAATATACTATTTATAGCCAGAACCACTCTAGATGGGGGAAAGAGTGTGATTTCCTCCAGTTTGCACATCATATAAAATCCAAGGATGAAAAAAAAAACCCTCAAACAATTGTAAATAATCCATCATGGGATAATTAATATGTCTGTGTTGAAGTTTCCCTTACATGCATGATAGTTGTGAACAGCTTTACTCTTAGAATAACAGTTCAGTTATTTTGATCACTGTGATGAATGAGTGAACTCTTAAATATACACTAATTTTCAAAATTTTCCTTTTTTATCAGCAGATAATAACTACACTCTTCTGAATGGCACACAAGTCATGCACCGTGGTGAGGAGACCAACCGTTGGGTACTCATCGAGGGGTTGGTTCCTTTTACTAACTATACTGTACAAGTGAATGTTTCAAATAGCCAAGGCAGCTTGATGAGCGATCCTGTAACATTTGCAATGCCACCAGGGGGTAAGTCTATGAACAACTTGGCTACACAGATTTATATAAATGCTCTACTACTAAGTCTCCACTGAGTGCTCGTTTATTGTGAAAATTAATTTTTTTTTTTTTTTTAGAACTTAGAGGCTCAATCGTACTTCTGGTTGTTTGGGTTGTGGTTGTTTTGTTTGGTTGAGACCCTTCTATTGATTTTTTTATTGTTCTGTGGAGACCACTTTCATCTTGTACTGTGTGTATGCAAAGATATATACCATACATATGTATCTCTTGCTTTGCATGTTAAAAAGAGTGGGAAATTTTTTTTTGTTTGAGACTTCATTTAAATCCAAAACTTGTATTTTCAGTTTGAGCTTTGGTTCTCCTTCCTGGTTTTTTGAAGAACCTTATATATCTATACCTTTCCATTTGCCAAAAAAAAAGGGCTGTGTGCAGCAATAGAAAAGGAGAGCCACTCACACCACTGGAAAAATGCCTTTAACTTCCATGTCCTAATGATTAGAGTTCAGTAGTGTCACTTTTATACTTGAAATGTGATACAGCCCAGATATTTTTATTTTAACTATCTGTATAAGTAACTGATTTAACTTATTTAGAATTATTATTTTGATCTGAAGTCAACTTCACCCTTGTTTTAACTATTGGTGGGACTAATTGCTAAGAAGAAAACTCCCTGTTAGATTGGTATGGAGATCCCTTGAACAAAAAAGCATGCCTCAAAATAATAAGATTGTGATTCTCAATGGAGAGTTCAGGAATGTCTGTTTTCTGAAAATACTAAAGGTATAGGACTCCAAACCCAATGGCTGTCTTGTAGCTCAGCTTCAAACACCAGTGTGCTCTGGACTAGGGGAGAATGTCACTATGTTGTTGAACAGCAGGACTGGATAAATACCTCTCCCATAACAAAGGGTATATAAAAGCAGCAAAAACCTCATCAGGAGAGGACAGTGAAGAGTTAATCTGTGGTTTGTATAGACCGCTTCTCCCCAGGAAAGATTTAATACCTGCTGTATCATTAAAACCACTCACTGTTATCTACCTTTCATGACATTATAAGACTTAATGAATAGATGTTTACCAAAACACCTGAAACTCTAAATGGCAGAAGCCACATTGTTTAAGAATGCTTGAGAGAGACAGTTGGAGCTGAACGACTCAGTGTCATGTTTCATGTTTTATTACATGACAACCTGTAATAAAAAATGGGGATTGGATTTAGATAGGAACTTGTTTAAGAATTGAGACCAAAAAACCAAAACAAAACAAAATCAAGCAAAGAAACCTTAGGTATTCGTATCTTCATTTTTTAATCTAACTCAACATGCTGGAAAGGATAGAACATTTGATGACTCTATACCTTAGTATATAATACCCTTTATTCACATTTAGAAATTAAACAGTGATTAGTGCCTTATGGAAATTTTTAAATTACACAGCAATACCTTCTTAACAGGATGTGTAGGAATTTAATGAGTTATATATTCCTTTTATGGCATTCATACTGATTTATATGGTTTGTAAGTTACAAACCATCTCAAGTTACATCACATTCATAAAATAGGGCAAATTTAATTCATTGTTCATGCACTTCGGAATGCCTAATAATTTGGGGTCACTATCTCTGTGTGCACGTATATATACAATTCAGTTAAACATAGCAAGCTTCTCATGCAAACTCAGCATACGGTCTGTGCCTGTATCTGTCAGTGGTTAGAAGAGTTAATATTAGGCAAACAGGAAGAACTAAAATTTTCTTTCTAGTGGCACAATCGAACTGAAGTCAACTGCTGAGTTTACTTTTATCTCTACTCTGTGGACGCTTATTCATGCCATTACCATGCTCTTCTGCAGGCCCGTACTCTCTGGGCGTGATGCAGTTATTCACTTTCTAAAGTCAGAAATCCATAATTTGGGAGATGGCCCTTCACCAAAAGAGGAAGCAAAATGTCTTCAAAGACAGACAGTGATTTGCTCAAGTTTATTGCAGCCATTAAGACATACTTTTTTTTTAATATTTTTATTTTTTTTAAGATTTTTTATTTATTTACTTGAGAGAGAGAGAGAATGAGAGATAGAGAGCACGAGAGGGAAGAGAGTCAGAGGGAGAAGCAGACTCCCTGCTGCGCAGGGAGCCCAATGTGGGACTTGATCCCAGGACTCCAGGACCATGACCTGAGCCGAAGGCAGTTGCTTAACCCACTGAACCACCCAGGTGCCCAAGACATACTTTTTTTTTTAATCATTAGATTGTTGTTGATTACAATTAGGAAACTTATAGCTTTGAAATTATCTTTTTTATGACCTTGTGGCAGTTTAAAGGTGACACCTCATTGATTAAATAGGTTTTAGTTCATGCTTCCTTTTACTTAATGATCTGAAAACATATTATCCTGATTTACACATAAAATCATGCTGAAAAGCATGTGGCATTCACTAGAATATGTGTGTTTAAGTAGAATTAAATTAGTACTGAGAGTTATTAAAGAAATCTTCCATGCCTTTGTCCAGTGAACTGTGCTTCATACCGAAATGAATAATAAATGAACCGATGTACAAGAGTGAACCAACTTATGGGCAGAGAAGGTTCTATATGCTATTTACTTTTCCATTATATTTGGATTGTTACCATTTCTGCCGTTTCCTTGATTTCAATATTAGGTCTCTTTTTTGGTGATGTGGAATTCTTACTTTCAGTGCTGGATTATGCAAGATTTGTTATGATAATACCCTTAGTTATGTTTTCTTCTCAGTGTAGTTTAAAAATATAATAACAGAAGGCTTGGACAAAATAGACATGCTATTTTTTTCCTTGATCAAATGTTTGCTATCAAATGTGGCCTGGAAAACTGCCTTGACCCCCTAGATCTGGCCATGTCCTACTTATTTTTAAGGTTTCAGCTTAGAAAAAGTCCCTCACAAAGTTATCTTTTACCAACCGAGGCCTAGATAGGGCCCCTAGGTGTCCTAGAGTACAATCCTATTATAGTGAAATGGTCTGTCTGATGGGACTGTCACAATTACTGGTTCTAAGATCCTACACAGCAGGAAGTTTCATATTCGAGTTTTGATCTTCAGTGCCTAGACCAAACCTGGCACATCGTAGGTGCATAATGAATAATCGGTGAGTGAATGAATCAATCCATCAGTCAGTCCAGATAGCTTAATTAACAGTTTTAAATTGCAAGCTTCTCATTGCTCAGGCTTGTTCGTGCCTCATCTTCTATCTGAGCAACCTTCTGTTGTAACCAGCTATGGAGAATATGACCCCCTCTGCACACTGTTGTCCAATGTAGGAGTACTGTGCTTATGCCAATGTAACTGGGGGCCCAGATCAGAGGGCAGGAGATCAGAGGTAAGAAATACTCTCAAATTGCACCAACCCATCGCTCTTCAATTCCCTCCCTCTGGTGGTTACTTAGGTAAGCATAGAATAATGGATAATTTACACAGGAATTTGGAAAGAAGAGGTGAGGGAGGGCACAGGGTACAAAAACTTTTACCCTGGTAAATCATCTCTTATTTGATGGTTATGAAACATCTTATTTGATACCAGCTTTCTCTATTTTTCTGATGAGAAAAAGTAATGACAAATATGCAGTTTATACCTCAGGAAAGCTGGAAAAAAAATTTTAAAAACCGGTCTAACAAGATCTAATCTCAAACCCTAGTTAATTGCATCAGATCTCCTTGTTTCATTGCTCTTGTGTTGTTTAAGAAAATTAATTTTGTTAAAAAAAATAAGGCTCTCAACTTCGACTAAACAAGCAAAAAAAGAATATGATTAAACAATCTGATAAACACAAGTTATTTTGAAGATGGAAATTAAGGCAAGTGGGATCATGGAACCAAGAGCTCAGCACAAAAATGCACAGTGGCAAATCCCAATCGCACACACTTTTTATTTTAAAAATTTGTTTGAAATATTATTTGGTCAACTGGAGGAGTCTGGGGGGTTATTTTTCCTTCATTTCTGTAGCATATCTCTAACCACTTCCATGCTCAGGTTTTTGTATTTCTACAACTACTATATTATTTGGTTGTTTATAATAACATAATGCTCATATTTAGCACTAGGATATTCATAGAAATGAAGAATATATTTAATCTGAGCTCTCGAATAGCATTATAGTGAAGGTTCAAGAGTTCTAGGAAAAAAAATTAAAAAAATAAAAATGGAATCCAAATGTTAATCCATAAATATGAAACTTTCCTGTGACCTTTACCCCTTCAAGGTCTGGAGTTACTAATGGGGTTAGGATTTCAACTCTTAATGGGGCTCAGTGCATTAGTGTTTTGTATGCATGGAATTCAGCATTCAGTTTAATAAGTGGTTGACATTGGTGATGTCCCTTAATTTGCTTAAATCTAATTGGCTCTTTTATCAGTCAAACCTGTATGGATTGGCAATTGATCAGAAAGGGTCAGCCATGACTCTGCATGTAGTTAAAGGATGGAACCCCCCACCCCTCCCACCCCCCCCACCCCCGTTAAAGTCACTGTTGCATGATAATAAGCAAGGGAACAACAAATGAGCTTAGAGGAGGAAGGCAAAGAAGCTTAGAAGTTTTTCAGGATCTTCAAGTTCAGAACAAAGGCATTATAGAGTATATAAATTTTAAATACACTGCATTTTGCCTCCAGACTTAAACCTTTTTTTTCCAGATGAACTGAAATCTTGTCTGAAACTGTCTTTGTTACATCAAAGACCTACTCAGAAAGCTAAAAGAGACAGAAGAAGCATAAAAGGGCATAGTTTAAAATGATTAGTGACAAATTCCATACTGACGAGCTAGAAACAGATTTTTTATGAAATTTTTATATTTTTCCAAAAGGAATAATTTTATTCTATTTATCTTTCTCTGAACTGCTTTATTGTAAGAGTGAAAGGAACTCAGAGCCACCTGAGTTTGTGAACTTAATCTGGTTTTCTAGGATGGTAAATAACTTGTCATTTATGCCTTCAAATTGATGAGAATTATTATAACCCACGGACTTCATAAAAATACTAAGCTTGAGGAACATGGTTCTTTTCTAAAGGTGGGTTATTAGAAAACCAAAAACTGAGAAAGGCAAAATGGTTGTGAGTGGTTTGTTTTAGAATTTGTTTAAGTTTGTCTCTCCTTCCCTTGACCCCCAGCCCACCCCTACCACCTAAAACATCAATGAAATAAAAGGAGTGCAATCCATTTGGAATTAATAGTTAGGCACATTGTAAAAACGTAGACTCTGGACTCACACAAACCTAGATTTCAATCAACCTCTTTCACTCACTGGCTGTGTAACTATGAGCAACTCACAAATATATCTGAGCCTCAGTTTGTTCATCCATAAAACTGGTTTAATGATAATTCCCACCTGATAGAGGATTAAACAACACAATGTATGTAGTGTGCTTAGCACAGTATCTATCTCGATAAACATTTGGTGCTTGCTACCTTCTTCGTTCTATTCCACTGCTAAGACTCTTTTTGAATCTCTTGTGATATTGTGATTCAGAAAAAATATGTGTGTGGTCTTTGGCCCCATTTCTGGCAGAGTCCTTAAATCCCTTGGAGTTTCCTGGGTGATGAGAGCTATAAAAGTGTCTTTTGCTATGTTACTAAGGTGAATTTTGAACCTCACCTAAGGGTAGGGGTTGGTTTCCAGTGGTGTCAAGCAGGTGATTAGAGTATTGGAACTTTCAGTCCTGCCCCCTCTCCTCCAGGGAGGGGAGAGGGGCTGGAGGTTGGACCAGTCTCCAATGGTCAATATTTAATCGATCATGCCTGGGTTATGAAACCTCCATAAAAACCCATAAGAACACAGTTCAGAGAGCTTCCAGGTTGGTGAACACATGGGTATTCGCAGAGAATTGCCAGTTTGAATAGGGCATAGAAGCTCCGGACCCCTTCCCACATACCTTGCCCTATGCATCTCTTCCTTCTGGCTGTTCCTGGGTTATATCTTTTGTAATAAACCAGTAATCTAATGAATATATGGGTTTCCTGAGTTCTGTGAACTGTTCTAGCAAATTAATCAAACCTGAGGAGGGGGTCATGGAAACCTTGGATTTATAGCTGTTTTGTCAGAAGCACAGGGGACCACTTGTATGTGTGTAGAGAGAGGGAGCAGTCTTGTTGGACTGAACCCTTAACCTATGGATTCTAACACTATCTCCAGGTAGAGAGTGTCAGAACTGAGGTGAATTATAAGACATCCAGCTGGTGTCCAGCACCATTGGAATTGGGTGTGCAGAAGCCTTTTACCTCTGAAAGCTGGACAATGTCCTAAAGGGTGGATGAATGAAAATAAGTCTTTATGCTTTCTGGGGAGACCTCCTACATTTTGTCCTCCTATACCCCACATTTATCCCTCAGAGCATTGACATAAATATCGACAGGCCAGTAGCCCTGCTAAGGGCTGGTTGTGATGTGTATTGGATGATGAAGTAAAGCAAGAAGGATGAAAAGTAATTTTCCTTTTAAAATAGCTTAAATATCTCCCTCCATGACCTCTGGATCATGATGTGCAAATGATTTTTACATCAAGCTCTCATTGGTTATCTTGGGATTTCAGTGGGCAGAAAAGCAGCACATTTTTTCTTAATAGAATCTCTTCTGTATTCATACCAAGCCACTTATGAGATACACTTTTTATGATTATTTTTTATTTCCATTATATGTATATTTTATTCATAAGTAAATGCTTTCATAACTTTGTTAATGCTAGGTAAAAGAGAGGCGTTTGAAATTTTTCCTAAATGTTTTTCACCATTTCCTAATTTTCCTTATATATATATTTTTTAAAGGTTGAATCTTGGAATTCAAAGTGTATTTCATTTTTCATTGAATAAGAAAGCTTAGTAGTCATTCAGACAATGTACTTTGGAATACCTAAATGAAATCTTTGCTTTTTGAAAAGTAACATAATGTTTTCCCAATAATATTGCTAAAAGCATAATATATGTTAGCCACTGATTTCTCATAGGTTGAAGTATGGAATTAACTTTTGTTTAGACATTAAAAGACTGGAATGCTATTACACTTATCTAATACTATGTAACAAACCACCCCAAAACTTAGCAATTTATTTTTTTTAAAGATTTTATTTATTTATTCATGAGAGACAGAGAGAGAGAGAGAGGCAGAGGGAGAAGCAGGCTCCCAAGGAGCAGGGAGCCCGATGCAGGACTCAATCCCAGGACTCCGGGATCATGACCTGAGCCGAAGGCAGACGCTTAACCATCTGAGCCACCCAGGCACCCCAAAACTTAGCAATTTAATACAACTATTCTTTATTATTTCTCATGATTGTACAAATTGTCCATTTTGGAAAATCAAATGAAGTCTCCTGGAAAGTATACTGAAGCTGTAAAATTTTGCCCTTGAACTAGAGTTGTTGAGTATCCATCTTGGTATGTTACAGAATAAATGGAAATTTTAAAAATTAATCTAGCAAATCAGTTAAGAGTAGGTAGGGAAAGAGAGTACCTACTGTGTACCAGAAGGAAAAGGAAAAAGTAGAAAAGGGAGCTGAACGATGGTCTACCCTAGGAGCAGTCTACCCTCGCAGGAGCGGGGGACAGCGCTGTCGAATCCTCTGAGGTTACATGTTAGAACAGCTTTGCCTTTGAAAGAAAAGAGGAAGAAATCATTGATTATATTCCTTCAACTGATTAGGAACTGAGTCTGAAATTTTTGGCATGACTTCATTGGTGAATTTATTTTTCTCCTTCAGTTTTTAAAAGAAAGTACAGAATTTTCTCTCCTTTTTTCTCTTCTCAATAGAAATCCCTAAGACCTTTTAAAAGGAATGGTGTGGGTAGTGCTGTGGACCAATCGTAAGGAGAATGGTATCATTTTATGACAGAATCTCTAAGAGAATTAGAAGCAATTAGAAACTCAAAAAGCAGGAAGAGACCAAACAAAACAAAACAAAACAAAACAAAACAAAAAAAACCCACCAAAAAAAAAAAAATAAATAAGAACTGCAAAGGCAAACTCCGTTTTATCTCACACTTGCCTTATCTAACACAGCCCTCATTTGCTGTAGCACTCGAGAACTACAATTTCTAGGCTTTCTTAAAATCTCTAGTTAGTACAATGCCAAGATGCTACTTTTTGGTGTTTTTATGAAATTAATAGTACTAAAAATTGTAAAACTTTCCTTGCAGTGTGCAAATAAAAATTGCATCAGCATGTGTTTCCTGGTTTTTATCGCTCTGGATCCACTTTATTTGCAAGATGTTTAAGTCGAAACTTCATTGTGCAGGTGGCCATGAGATATCTTAAAAATGAAAAGAAATGAATATGTTTAAAATAAACTGTAGGTTAGAAACCGAAATAAACAGTAGGCTAAGATGGTATATTACCTTATGGGGGTGGGGGGGGGTCCAAGGAAGGATGAGATTAACTGCCTTGTCTAATGTAAAAGTCACAAGGAACATACAAGATTGTGAGGCACAGCCTTCTTTAAAACAACAACATTCCACCATGTAAACAGATGGTTTGTCTTTACCTCCAGTATATTAAAAGCTTTACAATTTATATTGCATTCAGTTCAGATGCATCTTTAGAGTAGTTGTGCATAATGTTGTACCTCTGTGCATGTCTTCCAAATGTGCTATTTTTCTCCTGGAAAAATCAACCTGTTGAAAGTAATAAAGTAGGCAGATTCAATGAGTAAATAGTATTTAAATTCTTAATAAAATAAATAGTGTATTTTTGAAAACATATACCAGGCCATTTCGTTTAGCCTGTGCCCAATTCCAAGTATGTTATGAGAACAGACAGTTATTTGTAACTGTTTCAAACATGCTGTCAAATCGTTTCAGGAAAAATCTTACCTTTACCTTTTTTTAGAATAGTGAGTTCACCTTGCTCTTCATGTGTGTGTGTTTGTGTCTGTGTGTGTCTGTGTGCCTGCATGTGTGTTTGTAAAATTACATGACATAAGCCAAGGAGAAGGATAAATTTTTATATCATAATTTGTGAAATTTTCCTCACTTTGCATGTCACCATCTTGACAATGAGCTTCCTCCTTATAAAAACACTTTAGAAAGGGACTAACTTCTGAGCCATCAAGAAGATGGAAGCAAACTTTGAAGTGTGCTTACCATGGACTCAACAAGCCTCCAGCAAAGGGCTGCCAACTTCCCACATTTGCATACTCTCCTGTGGTTTGTATAGAAATACTCACGCCCACACACAATTAAGTGCTATCTTTAGAGCATCCTGGGGCAAGAGAGAGAGACAAAAAAAGAAAAAAGAAAAAGAAAGAAAGAAAGAAAAAGAAATCACATTTTTCCTATTTTACCAGGGGATAGAGGTGAGAAGTATTATCTCTTTAAGTTCCATTGATATTTAAAAATCGTATTTTTAAAAAATAAGTACAATTCTCCTTTCTGTTTTTTATCTTGGTATAAAGGTTATCTATAACTTTAAGGTTGAAAAAAATCATGTCTGTCTGACTGGCTCTGTAGTTTGAAAGCAACTTGAAGTTTTATTTGAATTCTTATAGTGCCCTAAAGAAATTTTTGCTTTATTTTTTAAAAATAATATCTTATTCTTTCCTTTTACCTTTGTTATCATAGGCAGAATCTATGCCTGAATTGCATAAAATTCTATGAACATTTACTTGTCTGTATAAACACTTTTACAAAAGGGAGACAAGTTCTTAATATACCTTAAGTACTTTAAGACCCCATTTCCTATTTCTTTTCATTCATTAGGAACTTGAAGAAAATCCTTATTGTATCTCTACAAAAGGATATAGATCATCCAGAGTCTAAAGGCTCTAGAATTTTGTAAAAACTTAATGAAGAATAGATTGTGACAACAGTAAACAAATTCACTGCAGCCACTATGATATTCGTGATTAGTAATTAGCTGGGACAAGTGACACTAGAAGTGTGAGGGTATCTAGTGCATACTTTATGAGAGCAATCCTTCTCTTTACACCTCAACGATCATTTTAGAACGTACACTGTCTTCTGTTTTTATTTAAATGTCTCATATGTGTGTATCATGCTTATCTACGAGAGTCTAAATCCATGCTGAGGACAAAATGTGCGGATGAATGATTGTAGATAAAGGAGTCATAGTGGATCTGCTCTTTCTTGCTTTCTTTTTCTTTTTTCCCTCCCTCCCTCCTTTCTTTTCCTTTCCTTTCTTTTTCTTTCCTTTCCTTTCCTTTCCTTTCCTTTCCTTTCCTTTCCTTTCCTTTCCTTTCCTTTCCTTTCCTTTCCTTTCCTTTCCTCCCCTCTCCTCTCCTCTCCTCTCCTCTCCTCTCCTCTCCTCTCCTTTCCTTTCCTTCCCTTCCCTTCCCTTTCCTTCCCTCTCCTCTCCTCTCCTCTCCTCTCCTCTCCTCTCCTCTCCTCTCCTCTCCTCTCCTTTCCTTTCCTTTCCTTTCCTTTCCTTTCCTTTCCTTTCCTTTCCTTTCCTTTCCTTATTTACTTCTTCCCTCCCTCCCTCCCTTTCTTTCCAGATCTCTCACCATTTATCTTGGCTCTGGGCACATGGTAGGAAATTAGTAATGCTTACTCTCATCCCCCCAGGGAGTCATAGTGGCCTTGTGTTATTTTTGCACCCAACATGTCTTCACCCTTCCCACTCTTTCTTTTGTTAACAGTGCTCAGATTTCCCTCTGGGCACCCTGATCTCCCATGCTCAGAACATGTGCTATGTGTGGAATTGACTCTATCACCAAGTCTAGCCAATGAGAACATCATATTCCTCTGACCACAGTGATTTTTTTTTTTTCAGGAATTATAGATGTTCCAATTAGAGGTAATGTAGTGGTGTAGCCAACAGAGGTATATGCTGGGCTCTGGATTTGAATCTGGAATTCAGTTGGAGCTCCTGCAGGTCATTTTGCCCCTAAAGGACTCTTGAGTATATAGCCAACATGGGAGAAAGCTGAGGACATCTGAGAGAAGGAGGTAGACTAGATTCTGGAGACTCTCTTGACGCCTTAAATCCAGCTCTGCCTGAAACCAACTGTTTCCCTAGATTTTTCTTTTACAAGAGCCAACCGCTTTCATTATTTAAGCCTGTATGTGTTGGGTTTTCTGCTACTTGAAAACAAAAGCGTTTAAACCACCAGATGCTTGAGAGAAAGGAAAAAGAGTAGAGAGCGTTTAGAGAAGCCTCTTAACTTCTTGAAAATCACACCAAACTGGCGACTCAACGTATGTGTTAGCTTCTGTTTGAGCTGTCAAATGTGGAAGCCTCAGGAAGCAAACCTGATGTGAAATGAAATAATAATGACTGAGACTATGAAATTGCTGACCCCATTCTGAAGGTCCTCTTCAGAGCCACTTATGTGGCAATTTTCTGAGACACTTCTCTATTTTCACATCTCAGAGCCCTGAGCTCTAGCAATGACTGTAGCACCAATTAGCTATAGGTGTACTTTAGATAACTTTATTTGATTCTGATGCTGGTTTCTCACCTCTAAAATGGCAGACTTGAATGAGACCAGTGGTCCTCACAGTGTGTTCCTGGGAGGGGAGTATCAGCATTACTTGGGAACTTGTTTGAAATGCAGACTCTGAGGGCCCATGGGTGGCTCAGTAGGTTAAGCAATCGACTCTTGGTTTTGGTTCAGGTCATGGTCTCAGGGTCCTGAGACCAAGTCCTGTGTCCCTGCCCAGTGGGAAGTCTGCTTCCCTGCTCTCTCTCCCTCCTCCTGCTTGTGTTCTCTCTTTCTCTCTCTAAAATAAGTACATAAATATTAAAAAAAAAAAGAAATGCTGATTCTAGAGCCCCATACTCAATCTGCTGAATCAGAAATTTGGAGGGTGAGGCGATACGATCTCTATTTCATTAGATGCCCACTCCCCCAGGTTAAATCTGGAAGCACGGCCTATCTGAATGCATGCCTAAGTTTGAAAACCACTGATCATCTTTAGAATACCTTCAAAGAAAAAAAAAATATTATGTGCTCTTGTCTATGACTCTGCCACACGTGTAATTGAGATACAGAATTGCTAAGGGAAAAATAGGTGGAACAGGTGCCTATACTTAATTTGGCTTTAAATATAGAAGTTCCATTCTCAGGACCAGAGGCCTTTCCAGTGTAAGGGAGCTACCCTGTTTCTCAGTCTCCCCAATGGAGCAGGAAGAGATACCATGGATAACCAATTCCAGATGTTGAGTCTTACCTGGGGCACCAGAAAGCAACAGGCAGGAAGTTTGATGCGCTGAGGGACGCTAACCAGCCCCACTATGAAGACGCTGTCAGCTAAATTTCCTCTGCTCTTCGATTCCTTCACAGAACATCTGTTATAAGGAACTCCACATAACTAAAACCTGAGTCTCTTCCCTCCGGGGGATTTTCTTTAATGAGCGTCTTGTGGCTGTACCTCTGCTGTGGGCTTTTGAAATGTGTTCCTCAAGTCAGTTACATCTTCATCCTGAATTCCAGGACTTGCTGGCTATTAGACCTCATAGTTGAGATTTTTCCTTCTAGGAGTTCGCAAATACAGCTCCACCAAGGAGGCTGATATAGTCTCCAGTTGCCTAGAGAACAATTAAGATCATGTAATCGTTTATTTGATAAAAATAGTGAATCTTTGCTGTAGTGATTTCTCACGCATAGCACTTACTAGGTGTAGATGCTCTTTAGCATATACTAACTCATTTAATTCTCACACACTCTAGGAGAGAAGTGCTATTAGGATCCCTATTTATACATGAGAAGGCTGAGGAAAAGAGATTGTCTTGCAACTAGTTTGTTAAGGTCATGCAACTAGTAAATGGCAGAGACCATATTCAAACCTAGAGACCAAAGCCTGGTTCTGAGGCACTGTGCTCTTATTCATTTGAAGCCCCCTCCACAGATGGCTCACATCTTCTCTTACAGAGGTAGCCCAGATTTCTAGGCTCCACTAGTCAACAAGGGTTTGAAGATGTGGCTTGACTCTACCATTATGTCAAAGAGAGTTCCAAGGGTATTGTTTGGGTGAAATACCAGGCATTCAAAACCTGTTGCCAATGAACTGGAGAGTTCCCCTCAATGAACTACATGACCCATGCATTTAAAGTTGACCTTCTAATGAGAGGGGAAAGAATTCAGTTAAAACAGATATTTTAACAGTCTTACAAAGAAGCATTCAGCAAAAGCAACATTATGTAGTGTACACTCTGAATAGATAGCAAAAATTAACTAGCTGGACGATCCTTTCCCAGCAAGGATAGAAGTACTTATTTGCCCACCAGGTACTTTGACCAACTTCTTTCATACTTGCCTATGAATTTCTAAGATGAATTTCTAATTAAATGAAAAGAATATTGATATAACTTCTATTTATTTATTTAGGAGAAAAGACTCATTTCACTTTTCCAAAAATATTCCTCTTTCTGAACTTTTAGCACTCCAGTGACATGCGTTATCATTTACACTTCTTTCTTTGGCTTTTAATAGAAAATTTAAGTTTTCTGATCTGTTTTGCTGTCGCAGAGGCTCTTGTGTAGGTATGAAACAGAAAATCTCATTAGACTAGTTCAAATACATTTACCCAAAACATCAGTGTGTAACAGTGGTGTCATTAATGCTAATTACTAAGTTGTCCTTTCTTTGGGCCTATATTAAAATTGAATTCTTTGTGTTAATGCCCTCTGTATCCCAAGGGAAATGAATAGATGTGATCTTCTGATTGTACTTAATTTGTACTCTTATAAAGAGAGACTTAATTTATCTAATGATGTTAATTTCTGAAAATTAAAGAAAAACCTTATTAAAAGGAAGAGAGCAAGGAAGCCTATATTTATAAAAGAAGGATGAATGAATCCTTTCTCCCTATATTAAAAAAATTTTTTTTCCATGAACATCAGATTAAAAACACAGCAGTCAGATGAGGACATTTATTCACAAGTGGAATATTGGAGAACCCAGGAGTGTGAACAGTGTGAGTGTGTAAGAGAATCATTCCCTGGAGCAGTCAGAAGAATGACCATCCGTGTCCTCAGGGTCATTGAGAAGGAGGAGCACTTGCCTCATCGAAGTCTGCATTAGAGGCCACAGACACACAAAAAGGCTCGAATCTTGCTCACACGATTGACTCTGTAAAGGCTCAAATGAACGTGTCTCTTAAATTGTGCATCTGCTAAGCACTGACACTGCAGTGTCTGTCCAACTATCTGATTTTTAGCTTAACCGCTACCCGCCGTCCCCAGCACACCCACGTACTGATTGTGTGATCTCAAGGAACTTACCTCCTCTCTAGGTCTCAATTTGTTCATCTGTAAAGGTAGTTCATAATCCTATCACCATCCTCAATGGGTTTTCGTAGAGGGCAAAGGATGTGCACACACAGAAGACCAGGGGGCACGGAAGTAAGAGCTTGACGATTTGTCTGAATATAAAATATGATATATAACAAGCACAAAATATATATAACCTATCACTGTGTAGGTTGAAAGTTAAGCCAGCCTCTAAATATCTAAATTTTTATTTTCCTTGATGATTCTGACAACTGCCTTTTAAAGCTAAATGTAAGGAAACAGTAGACTGGTTGTGTGATATATTAAATTATAAGTGAGGACTAATTTGAGGATCAAAGGTGCTCTTTGGGGGATATCACTCGACTGGTAGGGAAAGCATTAGCTGTCTCCCTCTGTCTCATGTACTTGTACTCTCTGTCTTGGAAATATCCTTCCCCACAGTTTCAGAATCTTGATGTTTAATTTAACACAAAGGTCTTTGAGAAGCACAACAGGGGGTTGTTCCTGGTAGTTCTGGCATTGAGGAAATTGAAATGTACCTGTTTTTTCTCATTTATCAAAGACAGGCAAGAATCTAAACTGACATTTTATATCAAATGAATTATGAACTGTGTACTTTGTACCTAAGGGAACAACAACTAAATTAGAGTTTGTGATAAAAGAGAGAGAGAGAGACAAAAATAGGTTTTTAATAAAACATACAGTAATTTCTCTTACTCTGTCTGACGGTGACATGGCCAAACAGTCTTATTTTGTAACTGGTGAATGGATGTAGGCACCTCTGAAATCGGTAAGATTTAAATATATTTGAGAGATTTTCTCAAAAAGGATTAGACCAAATTTCTTCTCACATAGCTAGGCTTCATGAACAGTGAAACATTCTTGATAATCTAAAGTTAACTTTTACCTTTTTGTCAATGCTCTCTTTCTTAGGGAAAAATAAATTGCATTTGCAAGTTCTTCATCCGGAAAAAATATAAGATTAAGAGTTGCTTGAGGAAAAAATATAGTATACAAGATAAAAATAACATGCATGAAAATACTGTATAATAGATCTCCTCTATTTATCTGTAACCCCCACAACATATGCATACTCACACACAAGCAAATTATCCTAGTGATTAAGAGCGTGGATTCTAAAATCAACCAGAGTAGGTTCAAAATTAAATTTCTCCTCTTACTAGCTATATGACCTTGAACAAGTGATACAATCATACTTTGCCTCAGGTTTTTCTTTCCATAAAATGGGAGAGATAGTAGTCATAAGGTTGACATTGAGAGAATTAAGTGTGATAAATGCTTGCAAAGAATGTAACACAATGCTGGATACATGATAATTGTGTATTGCATTGCAAAGTTATATCCTTCCCATTAATCCCAATAATCATTTTTTAAATTACTAATTGAAGATTCTTGGGAATTAGGGATGACCTATGCTTTCTTCTTCTAGGCAAAGCTATGTTTTGATTACTATGCTATTGGTCAGAAGTAGTATTCTAATTTGTACTACATATAAATTAAGGAAGTGTTATTAATATTAATACTTTTGTTTCTACTTCTGAATTTCCTCCAGGTTTATAAGCCTAAAGCTGACAAATTTCCTTCTTATTAATGCCATATACTTTCTGATACCAATGCTACAGTGGGTAGCAATTATGTGGCTAAATTACTAAAACAAATAATTCATTAATATCCTGATTACAGATTTTCATCAGATGAACTTAATGACCTAGCTATTAATCATTATTGTGGTCAAATGAGTATCAATTTTTTATTCTCAAATTTTCTACTACTTCATGAGCTGAAATCAGTTCTTAGAAGTCTTTCAGGATTTTTTTACCCTGATGATGACTATCATTTACTCTCCTTAATAGAGAATGTGAAATGAATGGCCGATTGAGGTAAGGGATGCCCTGTACACAATCTCGGTGTTTTAAGACTAGATCCAGTTATTAGTTGAGTAATTAATCAGCTTGAATATTAGATCCAATTCCATTGTTAAGATGACTTTTATAACCAATCCCCTCTTGTTCTTTCATTAAATGACTAAAATTTTGTCAGCTATTCAAAGATCACTTAACTTCTTGGTTCTTGATATCCTAGAATAGTAGATTCAGTAGCACTTTAAGAAAGAGTACTGATTCTAATTGTAAAATGTAATAGTTTGTTTTCTTAACTACCTAAGTTAGTTTTTAACTATTGTTCTTATTGGACACACTCAACAAAGGAATATTTTATGCACTCTTTCTAAAGAGGGTGGCTTTGATGTAGCTTGCATTTACTCATTGTTAAAATTGTTTATTAACCTTGCTAAGCACATCTATTTTTAATTTTACAAAAGTAGGATTCTTTAGAGAATTATTTTAAATGCAGTGAATGAACAATATTTTAACTAAAAATAGGATAGACTGAATCCATTAATATTTTTGTTGTATATATTTTAAAATATTTTTCCAGTTGAAGATACACTCTACAGAAAGGGCTCAAGTAATCAGATTCTCAAGGAAAAAGAATTTAATCTATGCTGCCTGGAAACTAATTTGGATGAATATGATGGTATTCAAAATAATAGGAATACTTAAGGAATACTCTTAGGAATACTAAGAGGAATTCAAATGTCACTAGCAGGGGCTTAAATAGAGTGTCTAAATCTAGGATATCTACAAGGGAAAAGAATAAAATTTGTTGGTGGTTTGAGATGTAACAAAAAAAAATTCTTCTGGGCATTATGACCACCAACTTCAGAGCTTCTAATTAGTCTGACAAAGTGACAGTTCCACATTCTAGTTGAACAAATAATGTATCTAATGAAATTCAAAATCCCTATTTTTCTTTGAGCACAATGAGCTACATCATTCACAGCTTTGGGGTATTTCAAAATTAACAGAGGATGACTTCAGTCTGTCTGATGTTTCCTGGTTAACAAATTCACTGAAACTGTCTTGCAGAGTAATTTTAAGCAACACTTTAATCTTAAACCACAAAGGGAGGTGGAGTTGGAAGTATATTGCCTTGGTCCTATGGATGCTAATGTGAAGTGGAATCTTTTGTTTCGCAGAATGGTCAATAGCAATTAGTATTCAGTGGTGTCTTTTTATTCTGGTGCCCTTGACCCACCTCTGCCACCCCTTTCTATATTACTCCTATTATAAACTGTAACTGGGGATATCCTGGCTTCTTTTCCATTCTAATTAAAGTGTTCTTAGCGAACATGGGGACAATTTTTCATTTCATGAAGAACAATTACTAGAGCTAGGTTAGATCTGCCAATTGGGTTTCATACAACTTTTGACAAATATTTGCACCAATTTTGACTGATGTATTCTCACACCAGTGAAATGTGGTGAGATTTTGGCTTTACCTCAGAAAGGTAGACCCAAATGAGTCCGTGAAAGACCAAAGACAAATGTCATACCATCTTCAGGTTTTATTCAATAATGTACTCTAAGATATTTTATTTTGTCACTGAGCTGAGAGGCATATGATGGATTTTTTTAATAAAAATTTATTTTATACATATCTTTCTTAGGGCTTTTGTCCTAAATATGCCTCTACTACACTGGTAACAACCTTGAGAAAAATGTCATCCTTTCTTGAGTTTGGGTCTATAATGCCTATGGCCATTGTTATGCATCTTATTTTTCTGTTTTTCTCTGGAGACCTTTCTGGGAGCTTTCAGACACTAGGGTGCTATGACATGTAAGAGAAAAAGAAATCCTGATAAACAAAGAGATAGACTGAGACAAAGAAGGACAGAAACAGTATCTGCAAGTGTCTATTGCCAAATAAACCTCCTCAAGATTTAAATGATATAGTTAGGTCGCCTGGGTGGCTCAGTTGGTTAAACAACTGCCTTCCGCTCAGGTCATGATCCTGGAGTCCCGGGATGGAGTCCCGCATCAGGCTCCCTGCTCAGCAGGGAGTCTGCTTCTCCCTCGGACTCTCCCCCCTCTCATGCTCTCTCTCTATCTCATTCTCTCTCTCAAATAAATAAATAAAATCTAAAAAATAAAAATAAAAAAATAAACGATACAGTTATTCAAAAAAAAAAAAACCTTTCAAAAATGTTTTACTTCTTTCAAACCTCCTAGCTCTAACATCTCTACACTCCTCAAAGCAATATCCAGACTCCAAGTTGGTTCTTTAGACTCCTGTGAGGCAGATGGGGAAGAGGCAGGTAAAGGAGGCTAGCCACACTCTGCCTCTAAGGAGGGTCTAGTTTGGCTGGGCTAGGTTACTATAAAAGGCATTGTTTAAAATAACAGTAGGAAGCTTAGGTTTTAGAGACAGGTTGCTGGATTCAAACAGCAGCTCAACTACTTATTAGCTCTATGGTCTTAATGTAAATCACATATCGTATCTGTTATGGTCTCAATATTTGTGTCTTCCCAAAATTTGTATGTTGAAACCTAACACCCAGTGTGATGATATTAGGAGGTGGGAGCTGGGGAAGTGATTAGGCCATGAGGATGGAGCCCCCATGAATGAGATTAATATCCTTTCAAAAAGAGGCCTTGCTTCCTTCCACCATGAGAAGATACAGCAAGAAGGTATCATCCATGAATCAGGAAGGGGGCTCTCTCCAGACACTTGAATCTACTGGTGACTTGATCATGGTCTTCCCATCCTCCAGAACTGTGAGAAATAGACTTCTGTTTATTATAATCTATCCAGTTTATGGTATTTTGTTGTAGCAGCCCAAATAGACTAAAACTCTGTCTAAGTGTCCCTTTTCTTGACCCACCCCACTTTACACATGGGACTATTAAGAAGATTAAATGTGGTAATTGTATAAAGCATTTAGTTCAGGGCCTGGCATACAATAAATGCTTAAAATAAACTTTACCATTTTAATATGTTTATCTTTACTAATGAATATCAAGATGTTAGCATCTTTTACAAGGTTGTTAACCAAAGTTATTAAAGTTGTCAATTTATTAAAAAACCCTTAATATAACAAAATCAAAATCTTTACCAAAACTTTGAAGGTTGTTCAACCTTCATTCATCCAAAAAGCCATTTACTGAGCTCTTTCTAGTTGCTAGGTATAATCCTAGTTCCTGGGCTAGAAAGATTTCTAGAACAGATATAGTGCATTCCCTCATGAAACTGGAGGTTGTGGCTGCCATTTTGTTATTGCTTATAATTGTATTTACTGCATGTTCTGGATGGCACTTGGAAATCTCCGAGAAACACTGGAATGAATCAGGAGTACTTAGAACGTGATTTTACTTTATTGGGGTGGGGGGGTTGCTAATAAACTAACAATATGTGTTTGTAAACAATGAAGTAAGACAACTATGTAAATATTGTTAAGGTTGACTATTAGTTTTGTTTTTTAAAGATTTTATTTATTTATTTGAGAAAGAGAGAGCACAGAAGCACAAGTCGGGGGCGGGGGGGTGGGCAGAGTGAGAGGGAAAAGCAGGCTCCCCGCTGAGAAGGGAGCCCTGACCTGGGGCTTGGTCCTAGGACCTGAGATCATGACCAGAGCTGAAGGCAGATGCTCAACAGACTGAGCCACCAAGGCACCCTGGTTGACCGTTAGTTTTAAATAAAAAGTTGTATCTTATTTATTTGATGAGGTATTGTAAGTAATTACTTTTAGAATTCAGAAAAATTAATTAATTTACTGCCATTCTCTTATTTTGTAAAACTGCAGTTTTTTCATTAAATAATTAGAATCCATTTTAAACCCAGTTTAAGTATACATTCCCATAAAATGAAAACTTGGGAAAAAAACTAAAAACAATTTTTAATATAAAATAATAAAGAAAATTGAAAGTTCTTAAAATAATTTAAAAATATTTCAATTGGTAATAACTCATATTTCATTTTTGTTTGTACCTTGCCACTCATGCATCTCAGAAATGAATCTGGTGCTTGACAACAATAGCTAAACTCAGCCTAGGGCGCCTGGGTGGCTCAGTTGGTTAAGCGACTGCCTTCGGCTCAGGTCATGATCCTGGAGTCCCGGGATCGAGTCCTGCATCGGGCTCCCCGCTCAGCGGGGAGTCTGCTTCTCCCTCTGACCCTCTTCCTTCTCGTGCTCTGTATCTCTCATTCTCTCTCTCTCTCAAATAAATAAATAAAATCTTTAAAAAAAAAACAATAGCTAAACTCAGCCTAGATTTTGCAATATAATTTTCTGATCCTTTCACTTCATTATTTAGCCTTGTTTTCTTGTGTTTTATATCAAGTGTTTTAAAATCATTTTGGGAATTAGGTGAATAATTATAAAACCTATCTATGAGTGGTTTTCTCCCCCTCTCTTTTTGGGACTCTAATGACATGAATGCTTATTCAACCTGCATAAGAATGATATCTATACGAGGTAAGTCTAAAGAAACCAGATAGCTGGAAATGTTAAGTAATGGGATTTTTTTTTTATATTCTGCACTCACCTTTTATTAAAAAAAAAACAAATCAAGATATGTAAATAACATGATATGTCTATTTATTACTTTCAGAATCCAATCCAGTCAATTCACCAGACAGTACAGTAGCCACCATCTTTCCCCCCTCCTTCCAATAAATGTCTTACAAAACTGAACTGGATAATGTAATTTCTCTGCTTTAAAAAAATGATAGAAATCAAAGATTTTCTGTCCTCTTAGTATAAATTTCAGACTCCTTACCTGGCCTACATGACCCTCCAATAGAGCACATGCCGCCTTCTTTGAGTTCCTCAAACAGTAAGGTCTGTCTTTACCACTTCACAACCGCTGGCCCACTAATTCAGCAGACTCTTAGTCCTTCAGGGGGTCCCAGTTTAAATACCACTTCCTTAAAGAAGCTTTGCCCTTTCAACCAACGTCAAGTCAGCCTCTTCTAATGTTCTCCTTCTAAGCACTTTGTGCATGTTTAACCACAGGTTTATATTTGTTCAATGCCAGCCTTCCTCCATTTGACAATATTCTCATGCCCATAATGGTGAGGACTGTGGCCATTGTGTTCTCTATTATGTACCCAGCACCCGGGACCATGTTGGCAAGGGAGGAAAGGAGGAAGGGTAGATGAATTTTTCAGGGAATATAACAATAACACTATGATTTTATCATTTTTTAATCCTTCTATACTTCCAATATTTATAGCTTGGAAACTACATAGTTACTGGGAAATAGGATGGAGTTTTGAATCAAAATACACACTTTTGAGTCCCAGTATGGCACTTCAGGCAATCACAAGACTATAAAAGTAATGCAATACCCATACCATTTAATTCACAGTGTGATTGTAAGATCAAATGAAAAAATGTAGATGCATTTAAATGTTAATTGTTATTGTTGTTATGTTTTGAAATGAAAATTTAAGGGTTTTCTGAATTAGCCAAAATATAATATTTCATATTATTTTAATACATGCTAATATATTTAGTATAGTTTTCTAAGCTTTTGAAAATTTCTCTATCACCAGAGCATCTCCATAAGTGCTCCCCTCCTCACATGTAAATATTACCTCCATAAAATAAAACAAAATAAACTTTACCTCCAGACCACATGACTCCCAGCCTAAACTTAACTCCCCTTATATGAAGAAGGGTGTGGTTAAAAGCACAATGTCTGGATTTGAGCCAATCAGGGATATTTGATATCTCTAAACCTATATTTATCTATAAAATGGGGAAATAATACTAACTACATCAGAAGGATATTTTGAGTATTACAAGATAATGTATGTGAAATACTTAGTAATATCTAAATTGGTGAATATTAATTATAGATGAAAACTATTTTTAAAAATATTTATCTAGTCTTTTTGACTAAGATGTAATGAGATCTTCAGTTTTATGACTCATCTGATTGATGAGGTAAAAATCAGTTACTAAGCTGATCAAAATTAAGATGTCTGGGTAGTTTAAGCTCTTTAATTGGTATCAGAGCATGCATTTTCTAAATATTGTGAATTTTTAAAGTGCTTACAAAAGAGTGTAGGATCAGATTTCGTTCTTTCATCAATATGATTGTTACTGCAAATAATGTATTTAGAGAGATCTCACTATGAAGAAGTCAAGGATGGGGAAGAAAATTACAAAGAGAAACAATTAAATCGTAATGTATGTTCCTTGTCCTTAAGTAGTTTTCAATAAACCATAAACATACAAATTTCCCAAACTTATTTAATTTCTATCATATATACAATCTTTGCTGTGGTGTGGGCTATAGAGTCATCAGTTGGACTGTTTCAGCCTCTAAATAGTTATAAACTGAGCTAGATTTGCCTACGAGGCACTTGTGATGTTGACTGCAAGATACTGTCCTATTTCCACAAAATAAAAATTTATAATTACAATATTTCTTTGGCAATTACAAAATAACCCAGCAATATGTGTTTTTCAGGACATTAAGTGACTCACTGACCCTTGCTTAAGGAGAGATTTTGGACTAAACTATGAGGGTGCACATGATGTAACAGACATGGCAGAACCATGTGTCAGATATTGGGGGAAAGTTCAAGATCATAACAAAAGCAAACACTTATGTATTGTTTATAGTGTATACTTTATTGTATTATGTAAATATTACATTAACTCAATCCTCACAGACCAACCCTATGAAGTATGTACTATTTTAATCCTTATTTTATTGATGAGAAAACTGAGACACAGAGAGGTTAAGGTACTTATTCAAAAACAAAGAGCAGAATCGGGATTTAAACCCAGGTCTGCTAGATCTTAACCAATGCACAGACATCTGTTCTATGATTTAGTTAAAATAAACTCTAAATAGAAATTTCAAGAAATTGATAATAAGTTATTTCAGTTAAACATTTTTTTAAAGTGCTTACTGGGCTTAAATAAGAGAGTGGCAAATGTCTACAATATTCAGGACTATCTGATGTAATAAAAAGCTTATTGAAGATTAAAAAAGTTTTAGTTGAGGAAAATACATCAAAAGGCATTTTAGACACTAAGAAATACTAAATGGCCAGTAAGCCTCTTTTTAATACTTTAATCATAGTCAATATTCTGGCTTTAATATTTATATACCTAGCCCCAAATACTCCCATGAACTCCAGGCCCATATAGCCAGCTGCCTTCCAAATATATAATGGACCCTGTTGGTGGGATGCATATTGGTGCAGCCACTGTGGAAAACAGTATGTCAGTTCCTTAAAAAATTAAATACAGAAATACAATATGATCCAGTAATTCCACTACTGGGTATTTACCCCCAAAAATGAGAACACTAATTTGGAAAAGCTATATTCACCCTGTGTTTATTGCAGCATTATTTGTAATAGCAAAGATATGGAAGCAACCCAGGTATCCATCCTTAGATGAATGAATAAAGAAGATGGATGGAATATTACTCAGTCATGAAAAAGAATGAGCTCTTGCCATTTGCAACAACATGGATGGACCTAGGGGATATAATGCCAAGTGAAATAAGTCAGACAGAGAAAAACAAATGCCATTTCACTCCTAAGTGGAATTTAAGAAACAAAACAAATGAATAAACAAAGAAAAAAAAGAGACAAACAACAGAGTTTTAAATACCGAGAGCAAACTGGTGGTTGCCAGAGGGGAGGTGGGTAGGGGGATGGGTGAAATAGATAAAGGGAATCAAGAGGTACAGATTTCCAGTTACAAAATAAATGTCACAGAGATGGAAAGTATAACATAGGGAATATAGCCAATAAGACTGTAACAATGTTGTTTGGTAACAGATGACGACTATACTGATCATGGTGAGCTCTGAGTAATGTACAGAATTGTTGAATCATTGTGTTGTACACCCTAAACTAATATAACCCCATATGTTAATTATATATATATATATATATATATATATATAATACAATCAATATATACAGGCATTTCAGAACCAATCAGATTCTTGGTCTATCAATATCAGCTTTGTTAAGTGAATATTCCGTATCTGTAAAAATATCACCTGCAATTATTTTGTGAAGTCACGTTACCAAAAAATGCCTGCACTCAGTGGTATAGAGTTTTCACCATATATTGAAAGCAAAGTTTACTAAATAATTTATTTAACATATTCAGCTTAATCATTTCAAATTTTAAAAAGTATGCATAAATATACTTGTATAGAAGAAAGACAGGAGTGATTTGTAATAGTGTAAGAATGGCTATCTCTGGGGGCGCCTGGGTGGCTCATTTGGGTAAGCAGCTGCCTTCGGCTCGGGTCGTGATCCCAGGGTCCTGGGATCGAGCCCCACATCGGGCTCCCTGCTCGGCGGGGAGCCTGCTTCTCCCTCTCCCACTCCCCCTGCTTGTGTTCCCTCTCTCGCTGTGTCTCTCTCTGTCAAATAAATAAATAAAATCTTTAAAAAAAAAAAAAAAGAATGGCTGTCTCTGGGTAATGTAATTGCGGATAATTGTTTTCTTCATTTGGTAATTTTCAAATTTTCTATTATGAACATGTATTATTTTTGTAGTTAAAAAATACATACTTTAAAAGGGGGTTGTGTTTAGCTCTGTAGAAACTAAATTTTAGAATTAGTTTAATATTTCTTTGATAAGCAATACTAAATTCACATAATTTCATTAAGTGCTCTAATGGTTACATAAAGAAATAAAAATAAGTTCTCTGCATTCAAGTAATTTGGTGTTATAGTGAAAAGCCATGGCTAGACCTAAATTTAAGATTCAAGTTGGTGTTGAGAGATGAGTTACAGTCTTGGAACGAACAGATGTGTGAAGCCATTGGTCGCCATTTATTATCATATACTTCAGACATGTTGCTTGACCTTCCTCAGTTTGCACATCTGTGGAAGGGCCATTGAGAGAATTGATAAAATGAATGTATTATGAAGTAGTATTTCAGATCTAATTTGATATTGCTGTGTTAGTACTCTCTAAGCAATTAATCTTTCATGTTAAAATTATTCATTTTCAGGTAATTGAGTCTTTATTTGTAAATAGATAATATGGTCTGGATCCTAACAATTATTGGGTCATAGGGGAGAGAGATTTTTCTGCAGATCTTACCCTCTATCAACAACTCCATCTATCCATCCATTCATTCATCCATACATAGATTTTTATAGGACGTCTTCTGTAAATGAAGTGCTGCACTGGGCACTATAGTATCCCCTTAAATATTTTGTTTCTTTAATAACATTCCTCTCAAATTCTGTGTATTTGTTGGATAATGATTGATCTGGCATTTCTATCTATCCATATGATCATTTGGAATCAACTATATAGCATTCTGAATGACATTGATGAACTCCAATATTAAGCAGGCCAAAAATAAGATTCTTCATGAATTTTTAGCAACTTCCCTTGGGGGAAGGAAAGTTTGAGTTTCCCTGTGATCTACTCTGGTCAAATTGCACAAAGAGTGTCTGTGTTAGGTATAAGGCTTCATATTTTTGAAGATTATCAAACTGGAACACATCCAAGTCAGGTACCAAGGCTAGATAATGGTTGAGGCATCCTGGAAACTAGTTGGAGGAAGCAGAAATGTTTAACCTGAAATGGAGAAATTTAGTGGAGGAGAAGACAACCACTTAAAAATGCCTGAAGTTCTATCCCATGATGGTAATAGAGGCTTGTTCTCAGGAATTAGTACAACCAAGACAAGGACCTAACGAGTACAGTGTTAACAGGACCAGCTGTATGCACCCATTACCCATGATAGCCCTAATTTATACCTGCTGCAGCTGAATTAGCCCCTGTTAATTATTTAGAGTACCTTGTTTCACTCTCAGAGGTCCCAATGTGGACCAAAGATTATATTCACCTTAAGTTTTGTAGAGGTAATACAGTTTTTAGTTCTATATCAGAAGGAGCTTACCAATAATAGAAACTGTCCAATAATGTAATGAGGCACCTTACAAAGCAACTGTTTTCCTCTCACTGGTAATGAACACACACAGGCCTAATGTCACCTGCCTGGGATGTTTCAGGCAAGAATCCCTTATATGGTGGTGGCTTTTAAGCTACAGGTACTCCAGATTTAAAATACTCTTGTTTTATTTTTAATGTTCTACGGTCAAAGGTAAATTCCATGGCACATTTATTAATAACACTTAATATTTTAAGTATATTTTTCTTACTAACATGAAGACCTCGCCATTTTGTATTTCATTGAATTTTTATGGGTTTTGACTAATTTCTGGGAACTAGCAAATTCACACAAGTATTTCTATGTCAGGTTCCTTGTGGATAATACGGAGACAGAGGCCCTGCTGTGATAAATAACACCAGGAAAGAACTGCTTAAGAATATGAATTGGACAGGGGCACCTGGGAGGCTCAGTTGGATAAGTATCAACTCTTGATTTCAGGTCAGATCATGATCTCAGGGTAGCGAGATCAAGCCCAGCATCGGGCTCCATGCTCAGCCTGGAGTCTGCTTGGGATTTTCCCTCTCCCTCTGCCCATCCCCATCCCCACTTGTGCATTCATTCTCTCTCTAAAAAAAAATAAAGTCTTAAAATAAAGAATATGAATTGGACAGAATATAAATTGTCTTTACTAAAAGAAATCTATTTAATATTGTAAATGGTTTGCTTTTATACTTATTTAATACATTTAAATTTTTTAAGATTTATTTATTTGAGAGAGAGAGAGAGAAAGAGCACATGGGCACGTTAGCAGGAAGAGGTATAGAGGGAGAGAGAGAATCTCAAGCAGACTCCATGCTGAGCAGGGAGCCCGATGTGAGGCTCAATCTCAGGACTCAGATCATGATCATGACCTGAGCCGAAATCAAGAGTCTGTCACTTAACTAAATGAATCATCCAGGCACCCCAATAAATATAATATTTATTTTCTAGTATCAGTCACCTACTAGAACATGCTGTTTTGTGATATGGAATTCAGAACATTGTCTTTGAATTTAAAGTCTCAGTTCAAGTCCTCACTCTGCCAGTAACCGCTTTTGTGATTTGAGATAAAAGATGTAACCTCTCTGAGCTTCAGATTCTTTATCTAGACTACAAAGAGATAATGCTACAATTTTATAGTGTAATCCTTAGGATTAGGAATAATTATGTTAAAAAAAAAAACCTGGCACAAAGAATGTGTTCAAAAAGTTAGATACTATGAGAGACTGTTTTGCAAACATTAAATCGATTTTAACCTACTTGCCACTATTTAATGCTGCTCTATTTGTACATCCTTGTGCTCAAGGTTGACTGTCCATTTGTTAGCACATCTGCATATTCCTCGTAATTAATATCTTTTTTAATGACATATGGTTTAGTGACTGGAAATTGAGTCTTGCCTTCTGTTTTCAATTTGTTTATGACTCAACAACTCAGTGTATGTGTCTGAACTTTAATTTTCCATTCTGGAAACTAGAATTTAAAATCCTTGCTCATATGTAGCTATTTCAGAAAATGTGTAATCCAAGGATTTTGAGTATGTGCCAGGCTATTCAGTGGTGCAGCCAGGATGCATGTAGATAAAAGGCCATGGTTTTCTCTTGTGTTATGTTAACAGGGAAATCTAAATGAGGATGCCAGTAATCTACCCTCTGAAGTGGGGGACGGGTAGTTTGAGCTAGGCTGGAGTCAGATTCCAAGCGAAGCCAGGAAGAAGCAGCACATGGGCTTGGAATGAGCGTGGGCAGAGTTGATGGAGTCATAGACCCTGGAATCAGGCTGAGGACATGATTGCCCCACAGGAACGATCTCACATGGTCCCGATGGCCTGTCCCTCTGAAGGACAAGGTCCAGTGCACATTGGATGTGAATTTCTGACTTCTGAACCGCATCTGGAAGCACTAATACCTCTTTCATGCTGTTTACACATTCTGTGTTATAGTTACTTGAGTCCTGTCTTATCTCTGTACTAAACATAAAGTAGATGGTCTAAATCCCACTCTCCCTCTATTCTGCCCTTTCTCTTCCCCCAGCAAAGAATCTTGTGCGGAATGGCATTCAATCTGTTTTATTACAGATTTGAATTTAATACAAAATATCACAGACTTCTTCAGTATCTTAATGCAGTACTTTATTCCAGTATTTTATTTATTTTTTATAAAAAATTATTTATTTATTAGAAAGAGAGAGGGCACATGTGAGCAGGAATAGGGACTGAAGGAGAGGGAGAGAGAGAGAGAGAGAATCTCCAGCAGACTCCCTGCTGAGCGTGGAGCCAGACTAGATTTCACAACCTTGAGGTCATGATCTGAGCTGAAATCAAGAGCCAGTCTTTTAACCAACTGAGCCATCCATGAGCCTCTATTCCGGTATTTTAAATGCACACACATACACACAAAAACACACTGCAGTAGTAACAAGTTGGTCGGTGAGCTGTCCTGAGAAATGGGTGCATATGAGAAGTTCATTGAATTCATTTTCTCGCCAAAAGTTTCCTCTTTTGGCCACTACAGCCTTGGTAGTCACCAGTCACATGGAAAAAAGAAAAAAAGCCTCTGCTTTTGCTTTTTAGAGCTCTCCTCAGGAATATATTATAAATTATAAATTTGTAAGGAGCAAAAATTTAAGGCATTCTGTTTGCTTTGTTTTGTTTTGTTTTTAGATAGTGAAGAATCCACAAGCGCATATCATTTAAAAGTTTAATAAAATGGTACATTTTAAAGATTATAGCATCTAGACTAGTTCAATCTGCGATTTAATTTATGGCTAATGTGTTGCATTCATTTTGCCTTCCAAAAAAGGTTAACTTTGAAATTTTATTAAAAACTCCCTTCCTTTGAATTTATAGATTGGGGTAGCTGTTTTATCCACTTGCCGTCTAGAATTAGTATTTACTGGACAAGAAGTGTTGATTCAGGAGGTTGTCTGTGGAGTGCTTGCCCCGTGAGGGTCATATTAAACTCGAGAGAAGCTTTTTGAGCAACATAGCATGTTGGAGACAATATATCAAGCTGATAGATACACGGCTCTTCTGTTAAGAAACCAGGGATGAAATTATGGCTGGCTCCCAGTTATTGCTTTGGTGCTAAGGAGCCTCCAAGGAATAGGTCTAGGATAAAAGGGGTTAACCAGAGGGGAAAGAAAGGTTTCCAGAATTCAGTGTTACTAGAAGCATGGAAAATGAATAGTTATATGTAAATAATTCAAGATGATCACTCTGGAAATATTTTGCAATTTTATATAATCAGTGTGACCAATTTAATGGGGCACATTTTTTTGGTTATCACTCAGAAGAGAACCCAAGATACTGTATTATTATTATGGAGCCTACTTTGGGGCATGCCTTCATTCTTTCCTAATTGCATGATCATGCAGTTTTAAACATGTGAATGGATTTTTGTGTATATATTTATAACTCCAACTTTTTCATGTTGATGACTTACCAGAACTGATTTTTCTTCCAAATTTGGACTGTTGGTGATATGATATTCCTTGACACATAAAAGTTAGACAAGAAAATAGTCAAATGAGGGGCGTGACTTTATATGTTCTACATCATACACAATTTTGTCCTTTACTTTTTGCCCATGCCTTTTCGATATATGTCCATTTATTGTGAATCAATTTAAAAAAAAATAGAGCAAATAAATAATCATTGTTAAAACTATGTGTGTTCACAGATAAATGATCAATTAGCAAGTCTGTAGCAGTGGATTATGGGATAAGTGGCCCTGGACAGAAATCCTACCACATCCTGGGCATGTCACACTTCTACTAACTGAGGGAGCAATTTCATTTCTCTTCAAGCATCCGGTTCAGCCTCACACTTCAGTACTGAGCTGATGCCTTCGCTTTCATTTTGCTCACCGAGAAAATGGAGACCATCAGAAGAGATCCTTGCTGTTTTTCCGTCATGAAATCTCCCTATCTCTCTGTATCAGCAGTCTCTGAATTCACTTCTGCACAATGGGTATACCATCCCTGCTCTGGTCAATAGCCAGCATGCCCTGCTGGCTTGCTTCTCTCTGTCTCCCACACAGGGAATTGGCTTTGGCAGTTATTCTTCCTTCTGCTACATTATCATTTCCCCACATCTCTTCTGGATCTTTCTAGTAGGTGTGCATACACTATAACATCTCCCAGTTTTTAGAACACCTTCCGTTAATACCAGAAGCTTCTCTAAATGCTGCCCCATTTTCTACTCTCCTTTAGAACAAAATCCTTCAAAAGAGTTGCCTGTGCTCACTAACCCCTCATTCCTTTCCCATCGTCTCCAGTCACACTGCCGTGCCCGCCACGGTACTGCATCTTTTCTTGGCACCTGTCACCAAACACCTCCGCTGGGCCAGATGCAAAATACAATTCTGTCTCTTTCCTTAAACTCTCAGTGCGTTGGACAGTTGATCAGTCCTTCCTTTTGGATCTGCTTTCTTTACTTCCAGGCTGTACCTTCTCTAGGATTTTGTCCTCCCTCATGGACCACTCCTTTATGCCTCATTTGTTGTAGAAGATTCGTCCTGACCTCAAGATGTTGGTGGACCTCATGGCTCAGTTCACAGACATCTTCTGCACTCATTCCATCTACACTCACCCCCTGGGTTATTTCATCAAGTCTCAGCCATTAAATAGCACACACACCTTCATCCACAACTCCTATCCTGACTCATACTTGCAGCTTCTTCTTGGATGTCCCTCCTCTTCAATGTAACATGGTCAAAACAGAATTCCTGATCCCCCCTATAACTGATCTCTCCCCTCAGCATGCCTCAGCTCAGCAATGGCACCACCATTCACCTGGGAGGTTAGGTTCAACACACTGACAGCATCTTTAACTCCCTCATTTTCTCTTAGCAAAATACCCTCCCCACTCACTTAACAGCAGATTGTATCACCACCTCTGCTGCTGTCACTCCAATCCATGCTGTTGTCGTCTTTTACCTGAATTGCTACAGTAGGCGATCTCCCTATGTCTGCTCTTGCCCCTACTCCTCCATTAGCATAGAGTAGTCTTTATAGGTTCCAAATTACACCATATCCTTTATTGAAACCCTGCAATGGCCCCCAAATCCATTTCAAATGGAATCCAGAGCCCTTAGTATATTTTCAAGGCCTAGAACTGGAAAGGATCTTGAGGGATCTAGACCCTGCCTGTCCCTCCAACCTCTTTTCCTTTCCTTCTCCATGGCCCACATCAGCCACATTGGCCTCTCCACTGTTCTTGAACAGAGCTGATGCTTCCTCTTCTCACTGCCCTTGCACTTATTGCCTCCCTGGCTGGATTGCTCTTCCTTCAGACACTCATGACCTTCTTTCTCATGCCATTGAGGTCTCTGCTCAAATGTCACCTAATAACATGTTCTTCCTATGATCTTCCTGCCCAGTCTGAATTGTTACATAATAATAAAATTGCACTCCTTTTCACTTTCTCCTCTCTTACCCTGATTTATTTTCCTCCTGAGCTTAGCTGTCTGGTAGGATCTTATGCGCCCACTTAATGCTTGCTCCCTCTGTTTACATCTAAGTTCCACAGGGTCAGAAGCCATGTCTGTTTTACTCGTTGCTGTTATCCCTCCACACAAAGAATACTACTTTGCACAGAGTAGAGGCTCAATAAATGTTTATTGAATAAATTAGTGGATATTGATGAACTCAAAACCCTTACAACAGATTGATGAAACTTGTAATTTGTCCATTCTCATCACTGGCCATTCATTAGCTTCATAGTTCACAGGCAGGTTCTCCTGAGGGGGAAAGTACATAAAACACACACACTACATAAGGCTATGTATGAAAAAAAGTTGAAAATGAAGTCTGAGAGTTGTTTTCATTATTTTGATCCCTTCTTCTTCTTCATTAATGATGTCTAGTAGTCTTTGACCATTAGAAATGTATATTACAATAATTAGAGTGTTCCTAAAAACTGACATTACAGTAGCACTTAAATTCTGCTGAGGGAAGTTCAGATCAGTCCAACATAGTAATAATAATAATAATAATAATAATAATAGCAACAATTAATAATTACGAAGTCCCAAAATAAGGTGCCTTATTTACATTGTCTCCGATCTTCACAACAATTCTCAAAGAAAACTATCCCCATTCCAAAGATAAGAAACATTAAGCTCAGAGACATTAGGTGATTATCCTAAATTCACAGAGCTTTGCTTAATTTCTTTCGAGTTTCAGGCTACCTTTGGAACAAATTTTAATATGATAGGTTCATTCAAGTTATACCTCCTGGAAAAATTAATTTAATAGCCAGAGTCATCTTGTCATTCTTTTAAAGTAGAATAGGCTTTAGTTTCACTCACTCCTGTAAGACCTTGTAGAACTATTCAAATAGAGTTCCCTGATAGATTATATCAAGTAGATAGGCTAAATTCAGGAAAAATTGGCCAGAGATTCAACCAAACTAGAAAAGGCAACATAGATGCTTCAACTTGCAACATATTGGAATAAGAGCAACTGACTGTATAAATCGCAGGAGGAGAGAACTTTAGTTTTTATATTTTCATAGGTGAGAATTAAGTCTGGAATGTACTGTTTTCAGCTAATCGTATATATTTATCATTGTAGAAAATACAATTGTAATAAAACATCCTCAAAAAAAAAAAGCCAGTTGTGTTCATGAGTAGCAGTGTGATTAAATGGCAATGGGTGATATATATGGGAGAAATAAAAGATATGGACTCCTTCACTGTTTGATTGCTTGATTGCTTAGCAAAGAGTTAAAATAAAAAGGTACTTTAATATTTGGTTCACTAAGTTCCCTACATATTTTTAATTAGATAAACAGAAGTACAGGTGGGAATGTGCTGCATATTCATTTGTCTTGCTATTTGGGGGCTGGCTTTTAAGATTGAAATACTAATGTAATTGTGTTGAGATGAACAATAAGGAAGTACAGTAGTTCAGGAATGAAAATGTTAAATTAAATGGACCATGTTTAACATTGTTGTTGATCCTGAGGAACAGTTTTTCCAGTATATGGAGCATTTCGATTCCATCCAGCATATGTTCTCCACAGTTTTCTCTGCTCTAATTCATCTGTGTTTTTCGACAGCTCCAGATGGCGTGCTGCCTCCGAGGCTTTCATCTGCCACTCCAACCAGTCTTCAGGTTGTCTGGTTTACACCAGCTCGCAACAACGCTCCCGGCTCTCCCAGATACCAACTCCAGATGAGGCCTGGACACCCCACCCACGGATTTCTAGAGTGAGCAACCTACTTTGTCCATTCTCCTCACTGTCACCTAGATCATACAATGTGGGCAGAACTTACTTTGTCTTAATCTTTGAATAGGTCAGTTCTCATTTGCAACAAACAAAGGCCACCTTTTAAATGTACAAATAAGAGACAAGTAACACCCTAGGGGATAATTATTTGCTTTGCAAAAATCTCTATTTTTCATTTATATAACATTAATATAAGATTTCTTCCCCCTTAACTTTCCATGAGCATATGTATTGCATAAAGCAAGCATAAACCTGAACTGAAAAAAGAAAATGCTGTCTGAACTGTAGATACAAAATTACAATACTTAGTCTACAAATTCCACGTGGCAATCAGTCTCAATAGTAGTCTAGAATTTTCTCAATACTACTAGAATTTACATCTCATATAAATGCAGTAGTACAAACCCTCAACCAAATGGCTCATTATTTTAAGAGAGATCTCATATGACAACAGAAAATTACAGTACTTAACTGTATGTTGACATTCTCTGAAAATTCTTTGCAATAAGATTTTACTTGTTTTTTTTTTTAATTTCTTTGAATATCTAAAGCTTCCTAATGAACACTTCTTTCCTATGTAGGTTATTTTCCAATCCTTCTGCATCGTTAAGCTATGAAGTGAGAGATCTCCAACCATACACAGAATATGAGTTTCGGTTGGTTGCCTCCAATGGATTTGGCAGTGCACATAGTTCCTGGATTCTCTTTGTGACCACAGAGGACAGTAAGTGGTCTGAACAATACACCGCCAAATGTTGTCTACATTAGGGATGAGTAAATGTCTTAAGTTTTTCCAAAACAGAGAAATAAGCATCCACTCTTTTCTTGACAGTTAGTGACAATAATCTCTTCTAGGGCAAGGGTAGTCAGACTCTCCTGAAAGAAGGAAAATGTAGGCTTGGGGGATTTGTAGGGTGAGGACTTCAGAAGAAAAATTACTGCAGGAAGAAGTAATTTGCAATAAATTACAACATGGACCCATTCTATCCTTTAGGGTACATCTAGGTATCCTGCAAGAGGGAAGTTATCATGTTCCACTTAGTGTACTCTGCTTTGGAGGAATTCCAGCAGGCAGAAGAGCATGAAATAAGAGTCTTATTTCATGAGAATGCTTACTATGTCATTAAATGTTTTCCTGGAAGCAGAGTCCATTATACTTTCAGTCATACCTGAAAGACAGGCTTCAGAATAAGGAAGTATAATCTGATAACAATGATTCTGCACTATTACAAAGAGTAGATTGGGATTGTCTTATTCAATCAAGAGACTTTTCTAGTTTTTCACGAGTTATATTTACATATATATGTCTTGACTAGGTTATACATAGAAAATAAATATGTGACTGTAATACTTCGTTTTATATAAATTACTTCTATAAAAGCACATATATGGAAGTATAATTTTTTTTAGAAAAGTTTGAAATTAAATCAACTCTATGGAGTGAATGAGGACACTATCTTTGAACAATGAGGTTTTTAGGGTTAATCTTGTCAAGTCTTTTAATCAGAGGCTGCTTAGTGGATGTGGCTCAGTTGGACAATTGCCATTCTGGCTCTATATCCAATGAGGACCTGAATGACTTTCAAAAGGCTAGATATTAATCAGAAGACACGGTATTTGAAACAATATCAATTATATATTAAATAGATTCTTTTATTTCTCTAATACCCTTAATTATATTAGTGAGGATAAGACATCAAATGAGATAGAATCAGAACTATTTACCTTCCTTAAAGCTTCCTTTATTTTTTAAAAAGGCCATTATGAACAATAATATATAATACTTCATTCTTTTCTCCCAATTTGTAATTACTCCCTGGGAGCAAGTTAGGTACTTTACAAGGGCACATCCAGTCCTTTTGGTCTCTTGGGTACCATTTAGTAAATTATCAGCACAGCGCAATAAACGACACCCAAGACCCAGAAAGCATGAATGCACTACTCAATGCACCTACACCCCATTTAGGGGGAACATCACACACACTCTGGGGAATCTAACAACATTGTCACCAGCTGTATACAGATTTATGAACTAAAGAGCTCACCCTCAAAGTAGATTTTTAAAGAAACATTTTTTTAAAAACAACTGAAAATAGACTTTTAATTCTCCTTGGATATAGCTTGTTTGAAGGCACTCAGTAAAGGTTAACTAAAAATAATTATTATTCAGACCACTGCAGAGGTGGTGGCTCCTTAGAATGCTGCCTTGAAAGAGGAGGGAAATGGACTCCTTCACCCCCTCCCCAATTTCTATTCCCACAGAGAAAGGACAACACTTGGATTTCCTCAGTGGTGATTCTTCTTCACTAGCGACCATGAACTTTTATCTACAGGCAGGAAGTTATCACATAAATAAAGTATAAAACATTGCAAAGTACCAGTTAGCATAACATTCTTTGTTGAGCAAACTTCTCCTGCCTTATCTTACTACAAAACAAGTCTTGCAGAGTCTATGTGGTTAGAATTTTCATGCACACAGACATTGCCTTCTTTGTGATTTGTAGGGCCTGGGTTTGAAGTGAATAATGTTAACCCTTCATCTTGTTTAAGAATTGGTAACACATGACTATATAGCCGGTATTAACCCAAGAAACCCAGCCATCATTTTTATGTAAATCCTTTCTGTGAAACCAATGACTTCTTTCTTCTTCTGCTTCATGTGCACACTGCAAAGTCGTATACATTATGAAAGAGCCAAAGGCTGGCCATTTGCCCCCCTAGGTTAAGTCACCAGTGCTTGCTTACCCCCGAGACATAATGGCAGTGCACTCTATATTTTGGGTGTCAGTGGAGATGGATGCCATCTCTGGAAGGATGTGCAATTGAGTTGACAAAGAGTGAGTGATTGGCATTGGGCACAAGCCGTTTTTTCTGTCAGGGCTTCAAAGCATTGCTTATGAAACCACCCATGATGACAGCTCCATGCCAGATTTGCACTTGATCCTGACCAGCACCGCCCATTTGCCCAAGTGCAATTTCTAATGTAAAAATTCTACATATCATCTTACAGAATAAAACAGAGAAGTCACCTCATGCCCACATTTAAATTTCATTCCATCAATAGGCACCTTTCTGCATCAGCCAAAGCCTCTCGAAACTTCCTGGGGCCAAAAAAGGTCACCAAGAGCAATATTTTGAGTGTGATATAGTAAGACTGTGATTTTCGTCAAGCTTGTGACATGGCTGAAACCAGAAAGAGATACCTAGGCAGGAAATGAACTGTACACAGAGAAACAAATGCTTTGAGTGCAAAGAGAAGTTCTCACGGACAGAGAAAAGGGTTGTGGAGAATCTTAATAGATTTTTTTTCAAATAATTTGTCATTTATATCGAGTGCCACCAATATCCAGTTCCATGCATTTTTAAAAATCTAGTGTGCTGATGCCAAATAATAATAATGCACATTTCCTATGAATATTTTAAATCCTGTTAAACGTGTGTTAATAAAAGATGTTTATTGCAGCCAACTTGGTCAGTGTAGTGTTCGACTATTTGCAACCAGATAAATACAAACAACTCATGGTTCCTGTTTTGTGTGTGTGTGCGTCTGTGTGTGTGTGTGTGTTTTGTTGGTTTTTGGTTTTTGGTTTTGGGATGCTGCTGGCAGTCCAAGCACCTGGCATATCTGTGGTTTGCAAAAATACATTGAGATTGTGTTAGACTTGGATGCATATGATTGATAACATGAAGACACTTGCCAAAGCACTGAAATTTTTGGATATTTTTTAACCTGAAATAACCATCACTCCTGATTATATTATTGTTCCCTTTCTCTTGTACGCTCACAATTGTTTTCTGTATGCATATAGAAATTGTAGTTGGCTGGAAGGGCAAGTTTCCTGTAACTTTAGCATATGGACATGTACTTTGGCCTACTAAAATCCTGCCCTGTGGAAAATACGAGATAACCCACTTTTCTTTAAAAATGTGGATTCCCTAGACCACCAAAAGTCAGCTAATCTGTTTTTCTCAAAGTTTTTCAGGTAACAGGATTGAAATATGGAATATCTTTATTTCAGTCATTTTAACAGCAAACACTTATGGTATACACAGGCAATTAGATGAACCTAATGAAAATGAGATTGTTTTCCAAAAATTACTTCTCTCCTTCCAAAACAAAACAAAAACTCAAATTGGTTCTGGAGTGGGCCATTGAGTTATATATTTTTAAAAGACTTTAAAAATTTGATCATTTTACTAAATTTGAAGTTAAAGACCCCGCATTTGTATTTTTAACCACTAATTGAAGAGGCATTATTAAACAAAATTTGTGGGATTTGAACAGTTTATTCTGTAGATTTACTTAGGCAACTTTTCATGAGCTCATCATTTTGCTAACAGACTGTGAGTTTTGCCTGGAGTATGCTAGAACGTAGGACTATGTATCCTATCACCTATACAGTGGAATTTTAAGTATTCTTTACATACTTTATGTATTCATTATTTTGGACCTTGTTGTTATTTTTCCCACACTTAACAATTGCACCGTGAACAAGGGATGAAGCAATGAGGGATACTATTCTAGTATCTGGATCCTGCTTTACTTTTTCTGTCAGCATTTTTGAGTATCCTCTCCCCAACCCCTCATTCATCGCTGAGATTCTCACAGCAGGTTACAAAGGAACAGAGGTTCTTCTGAAGCGAGACAGAGAGACATTGCAATGTTCATGGACATCTGTATCTAACAGAACACATTTCTTCCTCATTTGTTGTCTGGCAAAATCTGCTCATTTATCAAGACTCTGCTCAAACGTCACCTCCTCTGTGAAGCCTTCCCTCCTCCTTGCTACTGTAGAATTGTGATTTGTATTGTGCTCCATCAATAGCCACTTCTGAACTGTAACTTCTCAGGACCTAAGTCTCTGTCTCATTTATCTTTGTACCATAGCCTCCCCTTATCTGCCATTTTGCTTTCTTTTATTATGAGTTATGGCTGTTAATCTCTTACTGTGCCTAATTTATAAACTATCATAGGTATATATGTATAGGAAAAACATAGTATGTATAGGGCTCAATAATATCTACAGTTTCAGGCATCCAGTGGGGGTCTTGGAATGTATCCCTGCAGATATGGGGGGATGACTGCATATTCAGTGCCTGGTGGAGGATCTGATATAGAGCAGGTGCCCAAAAATTGTGAGTTGAAGTATTGATTAAGAAGACTTTTGTATAAGCAAACCCATGAAAACTCAACCAAGCAAACCTAACCGGGGACCTGCCCTGTCCCAGGGACTGAAAGAGACATCAAAATTACAAAGATGATGAAGACACTGTTCTTTCCTTGAGGCACCCATTATCTAGCAACGGGGACATAGAGTGAAACCATAGTTAGAGTATAGAGAACTAAGGCTCTCACAGAGTGAGAGCAAAACCAGAGGCCGAGCATTTCCCTCAACATGGGATGTCAGGCAAGCCTTCCCTGAGGAGAAGATGAAGAGATGGAATAGGGAATGATTTATATTTGGAGTTCACTTTAATATCACATTTCAAATTTATTTTCTCACAATTGGCCCAGAAGAAGGCAGAAGAAGCAATTGCTGTTGGGTTGTCCGCTGACACAGGAGACCAGGGGGTGGCTTGCAGGGTGTTCTGCCAGTGTTTTCAGCCTCTGTCTGAGATGAGGAGGGTGAGGATGAGAGGCAAATGTGAGAAGGAAATCCCAAAAGCAATCCTCATGCGCTGCCTTGGTCAGAGGCAGACTGCTGGCTGTCCCTTTGACTCAACATTGACTGTCTTGACTAGGATAATGGATGTTCTAATTAGAGAGGCGTCTGCTAGCCCAAAATCATGTCTATTTCAAAATGAAGCAGTGAAGGATATATAGAAAGAGAATTCCAGAAGGAAAACACTTTTTTTCTTATTCTCAAAACCTGTGCTCTGAGTCTTGTAACAGAGAGAAGTAAAACTGTGGTATGAAATTGGATTAATTGATCAAGATAATTCTAGAGCAGGATTTTCTAGATCATTTAATAAATATATTTGTGCTCTTAGGAGTATTTAAGTTTTGAAATTAATATTGCACGGCCAACATCTTTTTATTAGTGTGCTTTAGAATTTGAAGTCTCAATCTACACCTTAAAAATGGTTTCTGTGAGAGAAAAAGAGGAACATTTTAAAATTAGAGTGGAGCACATTTGCATCAGTAGATTTTATTTTATTTAATGAAGAAATATGAACTATAGGTTTCAGTAGTCCTGCACAATTATTTTGCTTTCTTCATTCTAAAGAGGCTTCCTAATTGTTTTAAATATTAACTTCTGAATGCTGACATATTTACCCTTTCACACAGTGATTATAGGTATCTTATTTTGTCCATAACAGAAGATCCATGATGAAAAGTAAATTATTTCATCTGCTGATTTAGGG